>NC_067246.2:140293320-140596350 GCF_019359855.2 Lolium perenne
TTGATAAATCTTATGATAATGCTTTGTTTGTGCCTGAAGTCGAAATGCATGGTACTAAAGAATTTTGCTTGGCAAATGTTTATGACAAAGCTCTAGATGATGGTCCTATGTTACTTGATACTATTAATTGTGCTACTAATGAAAATGGGATTGAAGAGTCCTTGACTTATTCTATGAGTCCCATATCTCTTGAGATTGATCAATCATCTTGTTATATTATTGATAAAAGTGTGTTTGAAAGTTTTAATCCCACTATTCTTGAACTTGATAAAAATTATATGTTTGTGCATCGTGAAAAGTATGCTGCATGTGATAGTTATATTGTTGAGTTTGCTCATGACACTACTGGATATTATTATGAGAGAGGAAAATATGGTTGTAGAAATTTTCATGGTACTAAAACACCTCTCTATATGCTGAAATTGTTGAAGTTACTCTTGTTTTATCTTCTTATGCTTGTCACTTTGTTCTTCATGAATTTATTTGTGTACAAGATTCCTTTTCATAGGAAGCATGTTAGACTTAAACGTGTTTTGGATTTGCCTCTTGATGCTCTCTTTTGCTTCAAATACTATTTCTTGCGAGTGCGTCATTAAAACTGCTGAGCCCATCTTAATGGCTATAAAGAAAGCAACTTCTTGGGAGATAACCCATGTGTTATTTTGCTACAGTACTTTGTTTTATATTTGTGTCTTGGAAGTTGTTTACTACTGTAGCAACCTCTCCTTATCTTGGTTTTGTGTTTTGTTGTGCCAAGTGAAGCCTCTAATCGAAGGTTGATACTAGATTTGGATTTCTGCGCAGAAACAGATTTCTATCTGTCACGAATCTGGGCTGTTTTCTCTGTAGAAAAATCATAAAAATATGCCAATTTACGTGCGCGTTCCTCAGATATGTACGCAACTTTCATTAGTTTTGAGTTTTCTGATTTGAGCAACGGAAGTATTTTATTAAAATTCGCCTTTACTGGCTGTTCTGTTTTGGTAGATTCTGTCTCTGTTTTTTTGCATTGTCTCTTGTGGACTTTAAGCAAGGCTTTCTAGACATAGAGGGCTGTAGCTAATGTTTTATTGAGTTCTTGCAATGTGCCACTACAGGACCAAGGTGGATTCAAATTTTTTGAGTACTAACCCCTTTAATGAAGTTTATGAGAAGCTTGTTGTGAAGGAAGTTTTCAAGGGTCAAGAGAGGAGGATGATATATGATCAAGAAGAGTGAAAAGTCCAAGCTTGGGGATGCCCCCGTGGTTCATCCCTGCATATTTCAAGAAGACTCAAGCGTCTAAGCTTGGGGATGCCCAAGGCATCCCCTTCTTCTTCAACTTATCAGGTTCCTCCCCTGAAACTATATTTTTATTCAGTCACACCATATGTGCTTTACTTGGAGCGTCTGTATGTTTTTATTTTTCTTTGTGTTTGAATAAATTCGGATCCTAGCAATCCTTGTTTGGGTGAGATACACGCTCCGCTTTTTCATATGAACACTTGTTCTTCGTTTTACTTTTAATGTTCAATGAATAAAGTTGGAAGCTACAATATTTATCTTTATTTGGTTGGGAAAAGAAAATGCCTCATATGTCTTGGATAATTTGACACTTGGCAATTGTTTTGAGCTCTCAAGTATGATTAAGTTTTTTTTTCATGTAGTTTAAACCTATTAGTGGAGAACTACCGTAAAGCTTGTTAAAATTGGTTTGCATAATTGATCTCTCTTAAGGTCTAGATATTTTCTGGTAAAAGTGTTTGAGCAACAAGGAAGACAGTGTAGAGTATTATAATGCTTGCAATATGTTCTTATGTAAGTTTTGCTGTACCGGTTCATACTTGTGTTTGCTTCAAACAACCTTGCTAGCCTAAGCCTTGTATCGATAGGGAATACTTCTCATGCATCCAAAATCCTTGAGCAAACCACTATGCCATTTGTGTCCACCATACCTACCTACTATGTGGTATTTCCTGCCATTCCAAAGTAAATTGCTTGAGTGCTACCTTTAAACAATTCAAAATTTATCACCTCTGATTTGTGTTAATGTTTTATAGCTCATGAGAAAGTATGTGGTGTTTAGCTTTCAACCTTGTCATTTACTTTTGACGGACTCTCATATGGACTAGTGGCACATCCGCTTATCCAATAATTTTGCAAAAAGAGCTGGCAATGGGATTCCCAGTCCCAAATTAATTAACAAAAATAGACACTCCTCCATGGTATGTGATTGTTGGACGGCACCCGAAGGATTCGGTTAGCCATGGCTTGTGTAAGCAAAGGTTGGGAGGAGTGTCATCATAATAAAACTAAAATAAAAAGGCACTCCTTCATGGTATGAGATTGTTGGCAGGCACCCGAGGATTCGGTTAGCCATGGTTTGTGAAAGAAAGGTTGGAAGGAGTGCCACCCAAAAATATGCAATAATTCATGGGAGCCGCTCTTGAAAGTCTGGTTGGCGAGGTAGTTAGTGTACTCATTACCATTCGTTGACAACAACAAACACCTCTCAAAATTTTACTTTTTTTTATGCTCTCTATATGTTTTCAAAACCAAAGCTCTAGCACAAATATAGCAATCAATGCTTCCCTCTGCGAAGGGCCATTCTTTTACTTTATGTTGAGTCAGTTTACCTACTTCCTTCCATCTTAGGAGCAAACACTTGTGTCAACTGTGCATTGATTCTTACATACTTGCATATTTGCATTCATCATATTACTTTAGGTTGACAATATCCATGAGATATGCATGTTGAAAGTTGAAAGCAACCGCTGAAACTTATATCTTCCTTTGTGTTGCTTCGATGCCTTTACTTTGAATCTATTGCTTTATGAGTTAACTCTTGTGCAATCTTTTGATGCTTGTCTTGAAAGTACTATTCATGAAAAGTTTTGCTATATGTTATCTACTTGTTAGCAACTATAGATCATTGCCTTGAGTCACTTCATTCATTTCATATGCTTTGTAATAGTATGATCAAGGTTATGTAAGTAGCATGTCACTACAGAAATTATTCTTTTTATCGTTTACCTGCTCGGGACGAGCAGGAACTAAGCTTGGGGATGCTGATACGTCCCCGACGTATCCATAATTTCTGTCGTTCCATGCTTGTTTTATGACAATACTTACATGTTTTGCTTGCACTTTATGATGTTTTTATGCGTTTTCCGGAACTAACCTATTAACGAGATGCCACAAGGTGCCGGTTGTTTTTCTGCTGTTTTTGGTTCCAGAAAGGCTATTCGGGCAATATTCTCGGAATTGGACGAAATCAACGCAAAACCTCCTATTTTCTCCGGAAGGCTCCAGAACACCGAAGAAGAGTCGGAGAGGGGCCAGGGGGCCACCACACCACATGGCGGCGCGGGCCAGGCCTAGGCCACGCCGGCCTAGGGTGTGGCGCCCCCAGGTGCCCCCCTGCGCCGCCTCTTCGCCTATAAAATCCCTTTCGACCTAAAAACACCGCACCAATTGACGAAACTCCAGAAAGACTCCAGGGGCGCCGCCGCCATCGCGAAACTCCAATTCGGGGGATAGAACTCTGTTCCGGCACCCTGCCGGAACGGGGAAGTGCCCCCGGAAGCCATCTCCATCGACGCCACCACCTCCGCCATGCTCCGTGAGTAGTTCCCCCATGGACTACGGGTTCTAGCAGTAGCTATGTCGGTATACTCTCCCCCATGTACTTCAATACAATGGTCTCATGAGCTGCCTTACATGATTGAGATTCATCTGATGTAATCGGTGTTGCGTTTGTTGGGATCCGATGGATGATACATTATGACTAGTCTATCTATAAAGTTTGTGAAGTTATTGTTGCTGCAATCTTGTTATGCTTAATGCTTGTCACTAGGGCCCGAGTGGCATGATCTTAGATTTGAGCTTTATACTTATTGCTTAGATTGTATCTACAAGTTGTATGCACATGTCACTGTCCGGAACCAATGGCCCCGAAGTGACAGAAATCGGGACAACCGGAGGGGATGGCAGTGATGTGAGGATCACATGTTTTCACGGTGTGTTAATGCTTTGCTCCGGTACTCTATTAAAAGGAGTACCTTAATATCCAGTAGTTTCCCTTGAGGCCCGGCTGCCACCGGCTGGTAGGACAAAAGATGTTGTGCAAGTTTCTCATTGCGAGCACGTACGACTATATACGGAAAACATGCCTACATAATTAATGATCTTGATATTCTTTCTTAATGCTTTGATTCCTATCAATTGCCCAACTGTAATTTGTTCACCCAACACCTGTCACTTGTTATTGGAGAGTTACCACTAGTGTAGATCGCTGGGAACCCCGGTCCATCTCTCATCATAATATACCTGTTCTACATGTCATTGGAAGTAGTATCAACTATCTTCTCGTGCCATTGCTCTCATATTGCTATTACTGCTGCTGTGTTACTGTTACTACTGCTCTCATATTACTGCTACTTTCACATCACCCCTGTTGCTAGTGCTTTTCCAGGTGCAGCTGAATTGACAACTCAGTTGTTAAGGCTTATAAGTATTCTTTACCTCCCCTTGTGTCGAATCAATAAATTTGGGTTATACTACCCTCGTAGACTGCTGCGATCCCCTATACTTGTGGGTCATCAAGCTCTACTCCTCATCGTCTTCATTCGCCTCCGCATACATCCCTGGGGTCCATCCGGTACAACGGTCTGTCCTCCGAAGACCGTCCGGAATGAAGGTTCTTCCCGTAGGTATGTAGTCTGAATCGGACGAAGTGCCGAGACAGAGATCTGTCATGCCAAAGTAACTAGATAAAGACTCATACATATCCCCAGTGGAATACAGCTCCTCTTCTCCAGTCATCCATGGAGGATTCCTATTCACTTGACCCCTCATCTTCTTCTTCTTCTTTTTCTTTGTTCCAGAACTCTCACCTACGACGTACTGGGATGTTTTGGGTAACCCCATCTCCAAATCTAAAGAAATGGAGTTGGTGTCTTTCACTTTCTGCTCAAAGCTTTGGTTAACATTCTGGTTATCCGCATCACTCTCATCTTCTGTATCACATGGAATTGGCTCCTCCTCATCACCGAAAGGTTCCCCGAAACACCAACCCGTCGAGTTCTCGATCGGTGACTCCGAGCAGTTTATGTTCCATGACTGATCTCCCCCATATCCAGTATCATACGATGCTGACACGTGTGGATAGTGCGGAACAAAGTTAGGTGTAAGTGGATCTCTTGTAAGTGGATTTCTCTTGGACCACTGGTCACTCAAATCTACATCACTGTCTGGGTTAAAGAAGGGTGTAGTATGTTGTGGTTGTGCCCTTAAATCACGCATCCGAGTTTGGACTTTATCAGGGTCCGTGAACTCAGCTAGCATGTGGTCAATCTCACCTCTCATCTTCATGTGTAAAAGGTACATCGTGGTCAATAAAGACTTACAGCTATCCATGTCTTTGTGCTGCAGCTTCAGGACTTCTGTGTGCTAACACCAAATGATTCAGAGTGGGATCCTCATCTTCCTCGGCATGAGGTATATGAGAAAACTCTGAACATAGCAGTTCTACTGACTTGTGCTGCCTTATCTCAAGGATTGCCTTGAATAGGCCCATATGGTAGGCTGTGGTGATAGTTTTGGCTTCTCCGTATGGCATTATACGACTCATCAGCAGTTTTTCAGGTAGTTGGACCGATACTCTGCACTTGGCTAGGATTTCCCCATCATAGTAAGTATACTTGATAACAGGTATCCGTGGATCACAATGAAGTTCCTTCAGCATCCCACACAGGAGAGCTGTTATTGGTCCATCATAATCACCGAGCCAACCCTCAACCTTCCTCAAAGTCCTCTTAGGAAACGTGTTCGCCATTATGGCTGTATACAAAAGCAGAATATTAGTAGTGATAATGCATCATAATAGCTATAATAAAGAATTATCGCACTAAAATATATGGTTTTGCTATTCTCAAGTGAATAATCACCATATTTCTAGAGAATCCTTTACTATTTCTACTAGACTCCTACAGGTTTCTTCCCTATACTAGGTTTTTCCAACCTAAGGTCGCAACATTTGCTCTGATACCAGCTGCGGTGACCCAAAGATACCACCGCATGTTGTAGTATACAAGTCGTTGATATGATCTTTGTGAAGGGGCTTCCTCACAAATTGCCATATCCCTCAGAGTGGTACAACAGAAACATTGCAGGTCATAACACTCCATACTTTATTACAAACATTGTCTTAACAAGTTGGTATTCTCACAGGTCCTATAAGAACACCCTAAGAAACTACTTAAGTACGATTACAACTCATAACAAATATAAAGAGCTCAACAACTTATTTAGGTAAGTTCTACGCTGCTCGGCTCTATGATGCTAGGGTATGTCACTACTCCTCCACCTCCGTGTCATCTGGTCCATAGACTATCCCATAGTCTACGCCTTCCACTCCGCCGCTAAGATCAGGTTCTTCGTAGACCAGCTCGTAACTTCCTTCTGGTGCTCCATCGTTGATAGCCTCCACTTCCGGATCACAGTCTAGCAAGGGTGTCGAAAGAAAGTGAGTACAGAGGTACTCAGCAAGTTCTAAAAGAATAAAAGGTGTTTGATGCACTAGCTACGACCATTGATCAGGAAATCGCAGGTCAATGCATGTTTTGAAAACATTTCTTCAAAAGGTTGCTTTTATTATGAAAACTATGCCCGTCAGTCTTCAAAGGTTGACTAGAACTTCGTGGAGTTCCTTTCCTGCGCGTTCGCATTCCCTTCCCGAACAGGAGTGACAGCCACAATTTGATACACTCTGCAGAGGTGCGTTACTTTTCCCACAAGAGATCTCACCCTTTTTGCCATCCGCGAGGACTTGCCCCGTTCACACTTCCTTTGGTGTGAGGCCAGTATAAAGATCCAAGCCCACACCGCCTTCTCCGCGACCGCAAACCCACCCTTTTGTCCACCCGCACACCTCCAAAGAGACTTCCCCCGATAATACGGCTTTACTCATGGTGTACTTTGGACAATCCTTCATAGATCGTAGAGCCATCATCACTAATGGATGGGGATTTAAAAGGCTATCCCAACCTACGGCAGTGCCTCCAGCACCCCGCCGGCTCTACCAATCCGTTGGCGTGCAGAAGGGAAAAGATACAGCTGGCTTCCCCAGAGCCATTATAGATCTCATGGTCAACGCGATTTGTACGGCGCTAGAATCACTGGACGGCATTGGTAATTAATCCTAGGGTGATATAACCCGTTGCAATGGAACCTCCACCATATCAACACATACCATGGTTCCATTGCCAGCCACATAGTCATATTCATAGTTGGAAAATAACATTTCATTTGCGATGCAGGAATGATAAGTATATAGCTTTGCATTAAAGTAATAGAAAATAATCAAGTTGACATGAGCAAGGGTGAACTTGCCTGTGGACTGCGAGATAGTGCAGTTCAATGCAGTTGATGGAACCTGGACCTCGGGTTCTGTAAGAAGCATCATTGTCCGGTAAGGACAATGTTATGAAAATCCAAATAATGCAATCATGGATGGATTATTTTATGTTGAATCCCTTTACCCCAATGAGTTATTACAATTTAGAGTTGTATTTAAGATTTATGTCTTTGACGGTAATTTACAATTGATTTAAAAGTATTAATCATTGTGATTCACACAAAGTACAACAATTCAAAGTAAAATGATTTTACTTGATGATTATCTTAGTCATTCCAAAATAATTTGAAATTATAGAGTGAACTCTATAGTTTTTGGAATAAAAAGGAGTATATTGTTTTTCTGGGAAAAATACCCTTTTTCAAAAGAAATGACTTGGAATAATAGAATTTCATTTTGAAATGTTTTGAAAATAAGTATTTGAACTTATTTGAGATTTTTCCTTGAATTTTAAATACAAGGAAATAATAATTTAAAATTCCAAGTTATTATTTAAATTCTGAAAATTCATAATTTTGAATTTGTTTCATAAATTCCATTTCATATTTTATTCTGGTTAAGATTTATTTTTTATTCATAAATCCAATTTTTATTGGATTTTTAGAGTTGTTTATGATTTATTAAAATTTGGTAAAGTTTTGATCTTTTATTAAATGTAAAAAGACCAAAATACCCCCTGGACTCATATTGGGCCCAGCCCAATAACCTAACCTAGGGACGGCCCAATAAGGCTGGCCCCCTTTTTGGGTTCGGTGGCGCCGAAGCGGCCCACCTCACTCACTCTCACTCGGCCCTCTCATCACTCGACCTAACCCTAGCCTCTAGCGAACCCCGTGGCGATGGCGTCGCCGCCATGGCCGCCGCCCTGCTCCGGCCATCGCCGGCCTCCTCCGCCGTAGCCATCTACCGCTCCTGAACCGCCGCGAGACGATCTATCGATCTGTCCGCGTGGTTCCCTCGATTGCTTCTTCTCCTGGCGAATCGCCTCGATCTAGATCTCGTGGAGAATCGCCTCGGGCGATTGGGAATCTCCGACGAGCTCTCGCCCTCGCCGCGTGTGCCTCCGAGACCGACCTGGCGCGGGTGCTGCTCGCAGCGCCTGTGCCGTCGTCTCCATGCTGTGCTGCTGTGGTGGTGTTCGTCGGCGTAACGCCGGCGACTTCCCTGGCTTTGCAGCTGCTATGGCCGCGCGGGTAAGGTCCTCTACTCCTCCTCCTTCTCTTCTGTGCGCCTCCCTTGCCACTGTTCTTCTTCCTCCTCATGCTCTGTTGCTCTCTGGTGGTCCTGTGATCATCTAGAGCCATGCTATGGCTGCGCAATCTACCTGTGCTTCTGTTATTTGCAAGTTCATGGCCCATTTACCATTTCCTGGTACTGGCACATGCTGCTTTGCTTGCTGTTCATGCTGTGCTTGCTTTTCTGCTACTCCTAGCATGCTCTACACTTGCCATGCTCTACTGTGCTTGCTCAAGAGCTAACTATGCCATGCTATGATTGGTTATGACTTGCTTATGCTTACTGGTCTATCATACTTGCTTGTCTAGGTGCACTTGTGATGCTTCTGTGACACTTGTGTGTGTGCCAGAGGTGCCTGTGATATGATTCAGTATTAACTCTGCAAGCCAATGATCCATTAGATCATTTCTTGCTTGTTGGCTAACCTCTCTGTGTAACTTGGCTTGCTATAATTGATCCATTTGATCAATTGATTGTCAGTGATTGCTCACTGGCTAATACTGTGGCTATATGAATCACTTATCTGGTGATGCTGATGCTCAAGCATCACTGTGCTGTTGCTTACTTGTGCTGTTGCTTACTTTTAGCTATCTGGACTTGCTCTAGTGGCTATGAATTAAGTTGTATTGCTTAACAGTATGCTGCTGTCATGCTTAGCATGGATCTGTGATAAATTCATGCTTGGATTACTTAATTATGATGAACTGCTTATGCAGTGATGATTTAAATGATTTGCTTGAATATGAATTTGCTGTTCATGATTCTTTTACAAGCAATTAAAGTCTGAATCCATTACTGGATAGTGATGTGATCTATTTGGCTTTCTTTTAATTGGTGCTAAGTGTGATGTGACCTCAGTAGCCTTGCTACTGACTGGTTGCTCACCTAGTTGGTTGGATCTTGTTGGCTACTCATCTTTGCTTGCATATTTGGGGATCATAGTAACTATGAATGCCAATATGCTTGCCTGTGAAGAAATCTAGGGTTTCTGATGGTTGCTTGCTTAGGATCTTCTGTGTAGTCTTGGCTGCTAATCTATGCTATCTACTGGTGCTATCTGTGCATGTGATCTTGCTAGTGTGCATCTGTGCATGATTTCTAGCTACTGTGCACATGATCTGTATCTGGATGGTTTCTATCTTAGTAGCTTTTGACTGGCAGTAATCCTTGGTGAAAACCAAGTGATGATCTACCCATATGAGCATCTGCTCATCCCATGCTTATGCATATGATGGATTAGATCCATTGGATCTTTTCCAGGAACTAGGTATACCTTGTTCCAGCTCCTAGAAAGAAATGTTTTGTTGATGCAGACTTGGGTTTGTTCACAGCCCTTCACCTCCAGATCTTGGATGATCTTCTAGGTCACCATGATCTCTGGTGGTTTGAGTGGTTGTGTGTGTTGGTTCTGTTCTTGCTCAAGAACAGGATGAACTGAGCTAGTTCTTGCTTCACCCTTACCTGGTGAATCTTGATCTGGTCGACTGGTTATAATTTCTAGGGTTTGTGCCCCTTTTATATGAACCCTACTTCTATCCTTGCATTGACACACAAGCCTGGCTTGCTTGGTGACTATCTTTGCTGCATGGCCTTGTTGCTTGCCTAGCACACTTGAGCTGTGTGCTCTCAGATGCTGAAACTTGAGCCCTGGTGTGTGCTCAGGTTTGGTCTGCTGCTGCCCTTATCTTGTGCTGTCCCTGGTTTTGGACAAGCACAAGTGTGCATGTCACTTGGTTCTGTCCAAACTGAATATTGTGTTATTTGCTAACTGTCCAAACTGAATATTGTGTTATTTGCTAACTGTCCAAACTGAATATTGTGTTAACACTTATATTCTGGCTAGTGTTGGTGTTTCATTATTGCAGGTTTGTGAAGATGGACATGGCCAGAAGATATACTTCAAGACATTTAGTCTAGGTTTTAGTTTAGGAATAATATTGTAAACTTCATTTTCATTTCTGTTTCTTATTTATCAATTCTTGTATCAAGAATATTGTAAAGACTTTGTAATCTGTGTTGATATCAATAAAGCCCAAGTTTTTGTTTATGAGCTTTTGCTTTATGTAATATATATATTCTGGAATAAATGTTGTAATTATTATTCACTTTGAAATTCAAAGTTGTTTGATTTCATGAGTTGTGTTTTAAATTAGGAATTCCATTTTCATATTGTTCAATACTTATTGTTAAATGTATTGACACTTGTCAAATGAAATCAACTCCCCAAATCAATCAAGATACAAAAGAGATCATGTCGAAATTTCCCTAACTCACATTGCCTAACCCTAAGTGCAAAATGAGAGAGAACCTCGATCCCTCTTAGGTTTAGTTGCAATAAGGCGCGAAAATTTCCCCCGTTTTGCGATGAAATGCACATCCCATTTCTAAATCTACCCTTCGTTGTTCCTATGTTCTGGGTTATTACAAAGGGTGAGCACATTGTTGGACTAACCGGAATTTCTTTTGAGAAAGATCGTGTATGCAGTGCATGTGTAGCCGTAAAACAACTCAAGAAGAGTCATCCTATCAAGAGCATCATCACCACATTTAGGCCTTTGGAGCTCCTTCATTTGGATCTCTTTGGGCCATCACATTATGATACTCTTGGTGGAAGCAAGTATGGACTTGTGATTGTTGATGATTACTCAAGATACTCTTGGGTCTTTCTCCTTAAGTCTAAGGATGAGACCCATAGACAGTTCATCACCTTCGCCAAGAAAGCTCAACGGATGTATGAATCCGAGATCAAGGCGATTAGGACCGACAATGGCACCGAGTTCAAGAACCACACCATGCAAGAGTTTGTTGATGATGAGGGCATCAAGCATGAGTTTATGGCGCCATACACCCCTCAACAAAATGGTGTTGTTGAAAGGAAGAACCGGACTATAATTGAGATGGCAAGAACCATGTTGAGTGAATTCAACTCACCCCACAACTTTTGGGGAGAAGTCATCTCTACGGCTATCCACTACTCCAACCGGCTCTTCCTCCGCCCCCTCCACAACAAAAATCCATACGAGCTTCTCACAGGTAACAAGCCTAATGTCATGTACATTCATGTCTTTGGATGCAAATGTCTTGTTAAGAACAGCAAAGGAAAGCTCGGTAAATTTGAAACTAGAACTATTGAGGGCACATTTGTTGGATATGCGGAGAACTCCCACGCCTATAGATACTACAACAAGTCCACTGGGGCTATTGAAGTATCTTGTGACGTGGTGTTCTTGGAGGATAATGGCTCCCAAGTGGAGCAAGTTGTTCCATGTGTTGCAGGTACAGATGATGATCCTTCTAATGCCATCAAGCTTATGGGCATTGGACACATCCGGCCCACAGAAGTTCATACTGATGATCGAAGTGATGGAGTAGAAGTATCAAGCACGGCTCAAGTGGAGTCTAGATCAACTCAAGCCGAACCATCAAGTGCAACTCAAGAACCATCCTCCACTCAAAATGAGTCACATTCCGAAGAACAAGAAGGAAGTCCTCACTCCACTGAGCAAGACCATGATGATGATCAAGAGACATCCTCAACTCATGATCAAGCTCAAGTGGTTCCTCATGATCAAGTACTAGCAAGAGATGAATTCATTGATCATGAAGGAACCATTCAGAAGATCAAGGCCGCTACAAGGGCAAGTGATGAAAGTAGATCAAGTCCTTGGAAGCATCTCAAGAGGAGTGGTAACTCGTAGACACCATGCATTACTTATCACTTATTGTCAACACCATGCTTTTGTGTCTAGTTTTGAACCACTCAAGGTACATGAAGCCTTGGTTGATCCGGATTGGGTAATTGCCATGCAAGAAGAATTGGAGTGTTTCACTCGTAATGAAGTATGGTCTCTAGTTGAGAGACCCAAGGATCATCGCATCAATGTTATTGGGACCAAATGGGTATTCAAGAACAAGCAAGATGAGAATGGCATTGTCAGACGAAACAAAGCAAGGTTAGTGGCGCAAGGGTTTGCCCAAATAGAAGGTATGGATTTTGAGGATACCTTTGCGCCGGTAGCCCGTCTTGAAGCTATTCGTCTTTTGCTTGCATTTGCATCTTTCCACAATTTCAAACTATATCAAATGGATGTGAAAAGTGCATTTTTGAATGGTCCCCTAAAAGAAACCGCATATGTGGCTCAACCCCCGGGTTTCGAAGACCCATGCCGACCCAACCACGTGTATTTACTCCACAAGGCACTCTACGGTCTCAAGCAAGCTCCACGTGCTTGGTATGAGTTCCTTAGGGATTTCCTACTACGTGATGGGTTTTGCATGGGTACGGTCGATTCCACCCTTTTCACCAAACGGGTTAAAGGGGGTGGCTTATTTATATGTCAAATATATGTTGATGATATTATCTTTGGTGGAACTAACCCCAATCATAACAAAGCTTTTGATCTATTGATGACTAGGAAATTTGAGATGTCCATGATGGGAGAGGTGAAGTTCTTCCTAGGCTTCTAAATGAGGCAACTTGCAAAATGTACCTTCATCTCTCAAGAAAAGTATGTGAAGGACATGCTCAAGAAATTCAACATGACCAATGCAAACACAATAAAGACACCCATGCCCGTAAAGGGGCAACTTGGCTCATGTGACGGTGAGAAGGATGCAGATATAAAGGTATGCCGTTCCATGATAGGATCCTTGCTCTACCTTTGTGCCTCTAGGCCGGATATCATGCTAAGTGTAGGGATGTGTGCTCGTTTTCAATCTGCTCCTAAGGAGAGCCATTTAATGGCGGTCAAACGGATTCTAAGATATCTTGTTCTCACTCCTACTCTCGGGCTATGGTATCCAAAGGGGTCAACCTTTGAACTCATTGGCTATTCGGATTCCGATTGGGCCGGTGATAAGGTTGACCGGAAGTCTACCTCCGGGGCTTGCCAATTTATTGGCTGGTCATTGGTGAGTTGGTCATCCAAGAAACAAAACTCCACCGCCTTATCCACCGCCAAAGCCGAATATATATCTGCGGCATCTTGTTGCACTCAATTGTTATGGATGAAGCAAATCTTGAAAGACTATGGTGTGTCTCTTGGTACGGTGCCTCTTCTTTGTGACAATGAAAGTGCAATTAAGATCGCCAATAACCCGGTTCAACATTGTCGCACCAAACATATTGACATTCGCCATCACTTCCTACGTGACCATGTTGCCAATAAGGATATTGATCTCACTCATGTGGGGACAACCTACCAATTGGCGGATATTTTCACTAAGCCTTTGGATGAAGCCCGATTTGTTAACTTGAGAGGAGAACTTGGTATTCTTGATCCTAAAAACTTAGATTGAATAACTTATTGCACTATATTCTTGCATTTATCTCGCTATCTAGCTTAGAGGCACAACACTTATGGGGATAGTCATCTTACCATGTCTTGGTATGATGCATACCTATGTGTGCAACATAAATAGACCCAATGTCATTATATGGACCCAAGCATGTCGCTCCGAGGTCTCATGACATTTGCGCTTTCACATAGGGGGAGTAATCCCCCGCTCCTCATTGAGCCTCAATTACAACTTGATTTGACTATATAAGGCTAAATGATCTTATTGCAAAAACTATTTCAAAATGTTTTATGGTTCTTGATATACTTCGAATCATGCCCATTGTTGCTATTTATATCTTGTTTGGATTTCACTCCAATGAGTATGCCTAGAGAACTTTGTGTTTCCAACCCCATGTCTATGCTCATCTCATCATCGTCTATCTATCTATATGTACATGTCATCATCTGAGCATTCATACACATTTACACAAAGAATAGGGGCAAAACGAGGCAAAACGAGACAAAACTGGGCAAAAAGACTCTGGCCGGTCACTGGCCCGGTCGGACTAGCCTCTGCATCGGGCCATCCGGCGCCTGGCCCGATCAACCGGGCGGCCGACCGGCCGTGCGGCTGGTTATGTTTGGAGGAGGTTACCCCTTGGAGTCTTCTTCCTCATTAGCCCCCACCTCCAAAACCTCCATGGTCGCCGCCTCCACCATCTCCACCACGTCCTAGGTCCTTCCCACCACTAGATTCTCCCCAAACTTCACCCAATCGTAGATCGGGATCTCTCAAGCATCTTCACCAAAGGATTTGGTCCCTCTCAAGCTATTTTGGGAGATCTTGGGGATTTGGCCCTCAAGCTCTACCTAGGTGTTCTTCTTGCTTCCTTGAGCAAGGAGGACCATGTATTCGGGTAAATTGTTCTCCCTTTCCCTCTATTTCCTAGTCCTCATCACACATTGCACATCTTTGAGAAAAATTTGAGGAAATCTTAGGGTTAGGGTTAGGGTTTGTAAGTCCTCTTGCCATTAGAGTGTTCTTCACCACACTATGCATATAGTCCACTCTACTGCTATAGTATATGTTCAAGTTTATGAGTTTTGGATGGTTTTGTGGTTGAATTTCTGGGCAAACATCACAAGTCGACAGCACCCGGTTTGTAGCCCGGTCAACCGGCCTCTCAACCGGCCGGTCCGGCGTGCCGCCCGGTCAACCGGATAGGCCACCGGCTCGTCCGGTCTGTCGTCCGGTCGGACCGGCCCGTGCGCCGGATCGCCCAGTTCTTCGCATAATCTCATTGAAACACTCGGATATATGCTATGCTTTTTGGCCTCCCTATTTACTGATGACATGTACACTTACCCCACTGCTATCCTTGCTCTATTTGCTAATTCACAGATATTTGGAGTGGTGAAGACCGTGGCAGTCTTGCCAAGAGAGGAAAGTCTACGATGCCTCCGGGACGCCGTTCTAGCAGCCGTGTGCCTTCTAAAGCACCTCAGTTTACTGACACTGGCAGCTCCGCTGGGGGAAGAAGCAAGACAGTTGGCACTAAGAGGAAAGACAAACACGCAGCCCAAGATGATCAAGAAATAGTGCCAAACTACAATGTGGGCACAACACATCTTGGTGATTGGCAAAGTCTGAGGAGGGAAAATCCATATCGCTTTGTGCAATGGACTTACACTGGTGGGGACAAGTTCTTCTGGACCAAGACTCAAGCAAGCCTCTGGGATGAGTTCTACGACACTCGAGAGTGTATGAAGAACGGTGCTGTTGTGATGCCCAAGGCCATCAACGCTGAAGAGCTTGCCTTGCAGGAAGCCACCAAGTACCGCTTTGTGGTTGATACCTTGAAGGGTTTGGGACTGTATGATCTTGTGTGCCTGAAGCCTGATGATGACCACAGAGAAGGCACATACTGTCCCCTTCTTGTCCGTCAGTTCCATTGCACCGTATTCTTCCATGATGATGAGGATCGCACTATGACTTGGATGACTGGCAAGGAGAAGTACTCATGCACCTATACTGAGTTCAGTGAAGCCATGGGTTTTGGTGGTGGCCGTGCTCAAGGGTTCAAGATTCATTCTCAGCCTAAGCTCGCTAAAGGTGACATCTCGTTTTGATATCCACCGAACCCTACAGCTGGTCCTCCCACTATCTCTTGGATGTATTACTCTTATCTTCTACTTGCCAAGATGTTCCGTGAGAGTCTCATTAGCAAGTCAGGCGACACCAGTGAAGTCAGGAACTACCACCTGAATCTGATGTACTATTGCCATCCTGACAACATGAGGAAAATTGATGGCTGTGATCTCATTCACTGTGAACTCAAGCGTTCTGTTTTGGGCCGCATGACTCCCAACTATGATCAGTATGTTCAGCGGCTCATCAACAAGGTGGTACCTCCTCCCAACAACATGCTAGATCAAAGAATCATAATGGAACCATTCAAGTTCCCCGCTCGGGACACACGTCCGGAAGTCCCAGCCATGATGCCCTTTGAGCGCCGTTCCAAGGAGCGACATGATCCTGCAGCTAGCTCCAGCTACTCTAGGTGCCCCAAGCGCGGTGCCTCTCGCTTTTTCTCCATCTTATGGCAAATGTGTAAGAATACCAATGATGTTGCACATCAGAGTCTTGCTTTGAACCAGGAGACCCGGAGGCGACAGAATGAGTTCATGGCTGCAAGGAATGTCCCTGTTCCTCCTTCTGGACCTGAAATGGAGCCTGTGGTTGCACCTGCTTCGGAGATGCCTCCCATTACTGATGAGCTGCTCCAGAACTTTGACCTCTCCATGTATGCTCATGGTGGTCTTCCTCCTAGGCCTGCACGTGCCCCTGCTGATGATGATGCTGAAGAGGATGAAGGTGATGCGGATGAGGCTGATGGTGGCGAGGGCTCATATTCCACTGGGCATGAGTTCTACTGATGGGTGCGCTAGCATCTCTCCTCTTTTCTTCGCCTTTTTGGTTATCATAATATCTATATGTGACTCTAGCTCGGTTTGTCATCGTATACCAAAAAGAGGGAGATTGTAAGGGTATTTTACCCTTATCCATTATTTTGGTAACAATGCCACCGTGCTAGGGTATTTGGCCTAATACATGTTTATAAGGATAATCTCAGGTATTAGCCAAAGAGGCATAAATGGTGTATCAAAGGAACAAGAAGGCTAAAGGAGACCCCCCACTTCGACAACAATCAAAAAGAGGGCTACATCATTCAGCCGGTCACAGGCCCGGTTGGACCGGCCTGTGCGCCGGACTATTCCGGTCTGCCGCCCGGTCGACCGGGCGCTGGACCGGGTGCCCCGGCGCCAACCGGCCCCTGCGCTTACACAAACCGGGAGTACTACTGTAAGCCTCTGGAAGGCTCCGGTTGGGGTCCGGTCAGCCGCCCGGTTTGGACCGGCGGGTCCGGTCCCTGGCCCGGTCGGACCGGGCGCAGGACCGGGTGCCCCGGCGCCAACCGGCCCCTGCGCTCATGCCAACCGGGAGGAGTACTGGGAGACATTTCAAGGCTCCGGTTGGGGTCCGGTCCCTGGTCCGGTCCGACCGGGCCCTGCGCCGGGGATCCGGTCTGTGGTCCAGTTGACCGGGAATCTCGGAAGAAAGCTGATGTGTCAAGTGAGCAACGGCCATATTTCAAGTGACACTATAAATACCCCTTCTCCTACCTCTGAAGGGTTAGGCACTACACTACAAGATGTTCTTGAGCTCTCTCTCATACTCCATTGCTAGAAACACCAAAAGCCTCAGATCTCCCTCCTCCTCCACCCAAACTCAAATCTCTCCGGGGAAACGTTAGAGGAGGACCCGATCTACTGTTCTACCAAGCCAAATCTCATTCCCCCTTGTATTCATCAAGAAGCTTGCTCTCTAGGGTTCCTTGGAAACCCTAGGTGGGCAAGAGTGGTCCGGAAGCATCCGGGTTGTGGATTTGCTCCTGACAAGATTGTGAAGGTTTGGAGGCTACCTCAAAGTCTACCACAAGTGAGTGAGCAATTCCTTCGTGGGATAGGCTCCGGAGAATAGGGTGAGCCTTCGTGGCATGGGGAATCCTTCGTGGGACCTCCACCCCTCCAAACGTGACGTACCTTCTTGCAAAGGAAGGGAACACGGGAATACATCCTCGCCTCCGCGTGCTATCGGTTTTCTCTAACCGAACTCCTTACTTGTGATATAACTGCCTGTGAGAGCCTTCGTGCTTGAGTTACTTGTATCCTCATATAGGTTGTTTCACCTAGTTTGCATTAGGCTCATCTTTATATTCCACAAAGCCTAATATTGCAAAGAACGAATTAAAATCTGTAGAAACCTATTCACCCCCCTCTAGGTTTACCATCTCTGAACTTTCACTCAGGCTGGGAGCGGTCGAAGATCTCCGCCCAAGACCAGAAGCTGCTGAAGAAGAAGGAGGCCCTGAAGATGCCCGGAGATGAGAGCTCTCCTCATCCTCCGATTGGATTCCGGGTAACTTTCATCGGCTTCCTCGTTCGCGGCCTTGCCGTTCCTATCCACGAATTCCTTCGTGGCTTGTTGTTCATCTATGGGATCCAACTGCCTCAGCTGACCCCACATTCTCTCCTCCACATTTCTATTTTTATCACTCTTTGCGAGTGTTTCCTGGGATCCATCCCCGTTGGGGCCTTTGGAAACGCATCTTCTACCTCCGACGCAACAATTCGAGGAACGTCACCTACAATGTAGGTGGCGCTTGTATCTTCATCTGTCCCGATGTCGATTATTTCGATGTGAAGTTTCCCGACTCCGTCCAAGGTTGGCGCAAGAAGTGGCTGTACATCCAGGATGAGTCCTCTCTCGCCCAAGTGTATGGTCTCGCGCCCTTTGATCCTACCGAAGAAATTCAGAGGCGCAAGTCTTGGGCCACAGAAGCCACAGCCGAAGAAAAGGTGGCCACCGATGCCCTGATGACCCGCATCCACGAGCTTCAAAATACCAACAGGGAAGAACTTTCGGGTGTACAAATAATTGCCCACTTCCTTCAGATTCGAGTGCAGCCTCTACATGCTCGTAAAAATCCTCTTTGGATGTATTCAGGTGCTAAGGATGTCGACCATATTTCTAAGGACCTTTCTGTGAAGGATTTAGAGATGCTCGTCCTCCGTTTTACTTCCTTGAACAAAAACCATGAAGTCCCGTCGTCCTATCGCGTGGAACCATATAGTGGTAGCCACGCTTTTCCCGAAGTAAGTGTTTTCTTTTGGGTTGTGTTTCCTATTTTTCGACTGCTGTTGATTTCCTTTCTGTGCTCATTTTCTTGCCTTCTCTTTGTTTTGTACCTTGCAGGACCACCAAACTCTCACCTCTCTTCCCCCACTACCTGAAGGTGGAGAGGTGGATGGTCGAGTCGTTGTTACTGACGATTCGCAAGAATCCTCTCTTCCTGAGAGTGAAGCCGTGGAATCTCAAAGATCTGCGGGTTCCTCCGAAAAAGATACAGAATCAGAACAACATTCTGAATCTGCCCACTCCATCTCTCCTCCTCTTGCCACTTCTCCGGATGGGCGCAAGAGGAAAAAAGACAATGATGAAGATTCTGGCGCATCCAAGCTCGCCGAACCAGCTGCCGAAGAATCTTCCCCGGAGGAACAAGATGCCTTCGACCCCTTCGCCGAGACTGGCGCTGTTAGCTCGTAAGTTGCTCTTTTTTGTCTTTATCTATCTCTTTTTCCTTCGGTACTCTCATATTTTTACTTTGCTGCTATATTGATAGAACTGACGAAGGAGCAGAAGAAGAGGAACCTGCAGCTCATGGGTCAGCTCCTACGAGCACCTCCAACATGCTGGTTCTTTTCCAAGAACACCGTGCTGCTGCGGAAACCTCGCCTCCCTCGCAGCATAACTCAGAAGCGCCAACTCCCGTGCCCCCCCGAGCGCCGAAGGCGAAGAAAGCTAGGATCGGAGCTGGTAGCAAACAAGAGCTTGCCACTGGGAGTACATCGGCTCCTCTCCTTGAAGATGTAAGTTCCCTTTTTCTCGCTTGTCATCTCTTTTGCTTGTCGAATTTTTCTCTTCTGATGATGTTTTTTTATCTTGTCGACTTTGTGCAGCCCTTAATGAAAGAGCTGGTCAACCTGGGTTCCCAATTTATTGGGTTCCGCGATGAGGCCACCACTTTAAGAGGTAAAGCTGCGCTTCTCTTAATATGTTTCATATCCTAATTTTGATTCTTCGTCTTCTAACATTTTCCTTTCAGAGGCACTCCGCCGTGCTGAAGAACGTGCTGACGCGCTGGAGGCCAAGCTTAAAACTAGCGAGACAGCTCGCAAAAAGACTGAGAAAGATGCCGCTGATGTCAAAAGTCTTCGTCAGAGGCTCAAGACCGCTGAGGACGCTTTGAGCGACAAGGAGGCCCAGTAAGTCGAGCGCGAAAATGCCATGGTGGAGCGCTTCAAAACGCAGAACCGAAGATTTACAAGTAAGCCGTGCTTTCATTTGCCTTCTGCTTTTGCTTGTGTTTGTTTGTCTTTAGCGCTAAAGAACTCCTGCTTTTATCCAGCAGGAAGGATGGGTGAGCAGTATACTTTGAACCAAGAATCTGATGATCGTCTTAATGACACTCTCGAAATTCTTGAACTGAACTGCGACTTGGCGCGCACAAACATTTCTTCCGCACGGGGCGCCCTGAAGCGCGTCTTCCCCCACTTCTTCCCAAGATACCCAGCCGGAGATCTTCTCCCAGCTCACTCAACATTTCCCGGCGATGGAAGATCCTGCTTTGGCTTATCGTCAGGCTAGCTTGAAGATTGGAGTCAAAGGGACTATCGCCCTGGTCGCAGACAGCGGCCAGAAAGTCGACTGGGTGAAAGCTGGCACTCCCAAGGGCATAAACTCGGAGAAGTGGAAGGTTCTAGTGAAGGATGCCAAGCCTCACTCGAAGAAACTCATCGCCTTCCTTGACCCGATGTCCTCCGCTTCTGCTAGCACCGCTCGAACGGAGGTCAAGTAGACCAACTCGTTTCTCTTTTTTCTTTTCTCTTTTGTAGCTAGCGCCACCTTTTGTTTCTCCCGACAATTTGTATGGTCTCTCTAGGAGCCGTCTTTTGTAAGGACTCGCCTTATGTAAATGTGCTGAATATGAATGAAAAAATTTCCTTGCCGGTGTCGATCTTTCTTGTCTTCCAGTTGATTTTGATAACTATATTGGCGCTGCCAGACCTTCCAACGTTTCACCCGCCACTTCTCATTATGAGAGAGCTCTTGGCAGCGTTTCCTTGGATGATTCCTCGTGTGCTGACTCGATACACCAAGAAATGGCAGATCTACGACAACAACTGCAAGCTATGAAGAAACAGGCTGTGACAGTTATGGACCAATCTCGTAAATCTTCGGATCGTGAGCAAGCTGCTCTTCGACAAGCATAGGAGGCTCTTGAATTGAAGGAGTCTGCGACTGCCAATGCCGCACGAGCTGCTCAACGCGAGAGTTATATGCTTGACTTGATGAGTGATGCAAGTCAAGATATGGCTGGTATATTACTTTTATCTTGCTGGTCCTTTTATACTCTTCGTATCCCTTCTGACGTTATGTTGTTTTTTCCCTGTGTTGCTTGTATGTTCGTTTCTAGATGCTGCCGCCGAAGAACAACTAGTAAATTCGCGAGTCAAAATCCTTCTTCGACTTGCCAAGAAAAATGATAGTGACTTCTGGGCAAATGAAGATCGCACCCATCGTATCGTTCAATTCCAGGATCGAGCCGCCCAAGTTCGGGAATTCCGTGACTTCTTCGGCACTACGCTGGCCATGGTGTATGATACGTTGCAAACGTATCTATAATTTTTGATGCTCCATGCTTGTTTTGCACCAATTCCTCTATGTTTTATGTGCACTTTCCATCATTTTATGATATTTATTGGACTAACCTATTAACAAGTGCCACAATGCCAGTTTCTGTTTATTATATCTCTTTATTGCAGAAAATGTCCAAAATTGTAAGTGCTCGGAAACTTCTGGAAAAATCACAGAAATTCTAATATACCAGAAGACTCCGGGATCCAGAAGGGGAGACGGAGATGTGCCACGGGGCAGCCATACTAGGCCCAGGCACGGGCCCAGGCCTGGCCGCGCCTGGGGTGGTATGGGCACCCCGTGCACCCCCTCGCGTCGCCTCTTCGCCTATAAGACCCCTCTGACCTAAAAACTCTGCAACGAATCACCCTCCGTCCACGAAAAGTTCCGTAGCCGCCGTCATCGCCGAAACCAAGTTTCAGGGGACAGAAGTCTCTGTTTCGGCACCCTGCCGGGATGGGGAAGTGCCCCTGGAGCCATCGCCATCGACTCCATCGCCTCCGCTTCGACTTCATAATGGTTTGTGAGTAGTTCCCGCAGGGACTATGGGTTCTTGGCTGTAGCATGAATGGTACTCTCTCCCATGTGCTTCAATACAATGATCACATGAGCTGCCTTACATGATTGAGATCCATATGATGTAATCGGTGTTGTGTTTGTTGGGATCCGATGGACTGATCATTATGTTCAGTATATCTTATAAGTTTGTGAAGTATTTGTTGCTGCAATATTGTTATGTTTAATGCTTGTCACTAGTGCACGAGTGGCATGATCTTAGATCTAGGCTCTATAATTGTTGCTTAGATTGTATCTACAAATTGTATGCACATGTCTTTATCTGGAACCCGAGGCCCCAAATTGATCTTGAATTGGGATAACCGGAGGGGATGGCTTTGATATGAGGATCACATGTTTTCACCAAGTGTTAATGTTTTGCTCCGGTGCACTATTAAAAGGAGTACCTTAATTACCAGTAGTTTCCCTTGAGGCCCCGCTGCAAACGGGCTGGTAGAACAAAAGATGTTATGCAAGTTTCTCATTGCGAGCACGTATGACTATATATGGAAAACATGCCCACGATATTAATAGACTGGATATTTTTTCTTAATGCTAAATTCAATTCTGTCAATTGCCCAGCTGTAATTTGTTCACCCAACACTTGTTATCTGGAGAGTTACCACTAGTGTAGATCACCGGGAACCCCGGTCCTTTATTTCATCATCATTGCTTTTCAATCAACTGCGCGCTGGGATATTTTCCACTGCCATCGCCTCTGTGTTACTGCTACTGCTGTGTTACTATTGCTCTCATATTACTGTCGCATCACATTTCCCTGTCAACACGCCATCAAAGTAGTACCAACTATTTTTTGGCACCGCATCATATTACCACTGCTTTCACATCGCCCTGTAGCTAGTGCTTTTCCAGGTGCAGCTGAATTGACAACTCCGCTGTCAAGGCTTATAATTATTCTTTGGCTCCCCTTCTGTGGAATCAATAAATTTGGGTTTTACTTCCCTCGAAGACTGTTGTGATCCTCTATACTTGTGGGTCATCAGTGTACAATGATATGTTTCCTCGGAACCCTCAGTCTTAAAATCTTACCGAGCTTATGGGTAAATTTAGAGACGCGCAGAGTATCCACGACTTTGCGAAGGCTCAAATGGTGGCTGGCGCTAAGTTCGCGCTGATTTGAATGAAGGTCTGCCACTCGAAGTTGGACTTTAGCAACGTTATCGACAATTTTTATCGCAAGACGTCGAAGAGGAGGATAAATGTTGACAAACATAGTGCAGTTGTATCTCCCGTAGCCGAGAAGATGATCGACGAGCTTCTTAGGGTGGACGCCGCTTTCTTCAAGGAGTTTCGGTATGATGATTCGATACAGATTGTCCATGCTGCAAGAGAGAACATAACCATAGATAGATTTGTATAGGAATTATTTTTATTTTCTCAAACACGTTTGGTTTGAACCGAACCGCAGAATTGCATATATTTGTAAGTTGTGTATATTATAACTGTCATTGTGAGACTCATGTAAAGTCAAGGCAAATTCTCATTTTAAAGTCAAGGGATTAACTTGTCAATGCCTACATATTGTAGACTTAGGGTTTCGTAGAAAGTGGAGGGCAAGTAGATCTCGAAGGTTCAGCCGAAAAGGTGCTCGACTAAGAAACTAGGGTTATGTTGACAATAGATTCGATAGATTCTCCTCCCCTCGGCTCCCCTTTATATAGGAGGGAGAGCCGAGGGATTTCGTGCCGTACAAGTTACAAGCTCTAGGAAGTTATCCGAGTCTTTTCCGTATGATTACATGATTCATGATTCCTAATATAACCCTAGATTCCTTATCGATATTCGCCGGGCTTCCGGGCCTTGAAAGTTTCAAGTCGTGGGCCTCCAGAGAACCTCGGGTACTTTATTCGGCAGGCCCATTCGGGATGCCTATGTCAGGGAGCATAATTGAATTTCTGGTAGATATATGCCTATCTAGACAAAACTAAGTTGGAAGTATATTATAGTACAGGAAGCCTTCAGTTATATAATTCGAGTAAACTCCCGTGTTTGAGCACCCTGTTATTTAATGATGAGGCTAAGAGGAAACACACTAGTAGCGTAAGAGCAAATATAATAAGTCCTAGTCAGCTGGCTACAAAGATTAAAATAATATACTTGTGTCTAGTTGGAGGAGAGAAGAGGAGAGAGAATGTAAGTGAACTCTTATGCAAGAGCTAGCTCTAGCACGTGCTCCTAGGCAAGTTGCGTGAATAAAAGATGGGTCCTCCATTGAGAAAGTAGTATATTTTATAGCCAACTATTGTACTTGTTGGCTACGTATTGGCTATAGATGACATGGCGCCTTGCTTATAGCCAACAACCGGCTATACTATTGGAGTTGCTCTAAGAGGGTGAGATATTTAATGATGAGGCTGAGAGGAAACACACTAGCATAGGAGGGTGAGATAAAATCTGACACCGACTCCAACGTTGGGTTAGGCCATGGGTGTTTGGTCACGTAAATTTTCTACCATACAACACCCAGAACATGGTGTGGATTATTCGCTAGTTTATCACTAGATGCAAGTAGTTGTAAAATTCAATGTAACGCTTCAAGGAAGCGTCGTCCTTCTCCATGCTTGCCCCTCCAATGTCTCCTTGTGGATGACACAAATTTAGCGGTATCCACACGTGTAGGAAAAACTTTTAATGACGATTGTTGGATCCAATCGCTCTACTTGGAAGGTGGTGAGTGGTAGGGTTCCCAAAACCCTTGGAACAAATGGCGCAATCTTTATGTGATGCGGTGCACCCACCTTATATAGCTGCCATGTTGGGCTTGAGACACTTGCAACCAATATGTCTCTAAGTCAACTTCTATTCGGTCTCATCCGAGTATAACATTTATCCTAGTTTCACTCGGGTTCAACTCGAGTATTGATGCGTGTGGTTGGCACGTCCGTTGGGAACCCCAAGAGGAAGGTGTGATGCGCACAGCGGCAAGTTTCCCTCAGTAAGAAACCAAGGTTTAATCGGACCAGTAGGAGTCAAGAAGCACGTTGAAGGTTGATGGCGGCGAGATGTAGTGCGGCGCAACACCAGTGATTCCGGCGCCAACGTGGAACCTGCACAACACAACCAAAATACTTTGCCCCAACGAAACAGTGAGGTTGTCAATCTCACCGGCTTGCTGTAACAAAGAGTTAACCGTATTGTGTGGAAGATGATTGTTTGCAGAAAACAGTAGAACAAGTATTGCAGTAGATTGTATTTCAGTAAAGAGAATTGGACCGGGGTCTACAGTTCACTAGAGGTGTCTCTCCCATAAGACGAACAGCATGTTGGGTGAACAAATTACAGTTGGGCAATTGACAAATAAAGAGAGCATGACCATGCACATACATATCATGATGAGTATAGTGAGATTTAATTGGGCATTACGACAAAGTACATAGACCGTCATCCAACTGCATCTATGCCTAAAAAGTCCACCTTCAGGTTATCATCCGAACCCCCTCCAGTATTAAGTTGCTAACAACAGACAATTGCATTAAGTATTGCGCGTAATGTAACTAGTGACTACATCCTTGAACATAGCACTAATGTTTTATCCCTAGTGGCAACAGCACATCCGTAATCTTAGTGGTTCTTGTCACTCCTCCAGATTCACGGAGACATGAACCCACTATCGAGCATAAATACTCCCTCTTGGAGTTACTAGCATCAACTTGGCCAGAGCATCTACTAATAACGGAGAGCATGCAAGATCATAAACAACACATAAGCATAACTTTGATAATCAACATAACAAGTATTCTCTATTCATCGGATCCCAACAAACGCAACATATAGAATTACAGATAGACGATCTTGATCATGTTAGGCAGCTCACAAGATCCGACAATGATAGCACAATGGGGAGAAGACAACCATCTAGCTACTGCTATGGACCCATAGTCCAGGGGTAGACTACTCACACATCACACCGGAGGCGACCATGGCGGCGTAGAGTCCTCCGGGAGATGATTCCCCTCTCCGGCAGGGTGCCGGAGCCGATCTCCTGGATCCCCCGAGATGGGATCGGCGGCGGCGGCGTCTCTGGAAGGTTTTCCGTATCGTGGCTCTCGGTACTGGGGGTTTCGTCACGGAGACTTTTTATAGGCGGAAGGGCAGGTCAAGAGGCGGCACGGGGGCCCCACACCACAGGCCGGCGCGGCCAAGGGGGGGGGCCGCGCCGCCCTATAGTGTGGCCCCTCCGTGGCCCCTCTTCGTCTCTCCTTCGGACTTCTGGAAGCTTCGCGGAAACATAGCCCCCCGGGCTTTGATGTCGTCCACTTCCGAGAATATTTCCTTACTAGGATTTCTGAAACCAAAAACAGCAGAAAACAGCAACTGGCACTTCGGCATCTTGTTAATAGGTTAGTTCCAGAAAATGCACGAATATGACATAAAGTGTGCATAAAACATGTAGATAACATCAATAATGTGGCATGGAACATAAGAAATTATCGATACGTCGGAGACGTATCAAGTATGTCTGATCCACTCAGAGCCTAGTCATGTGAATCGAGCGCCCCCATAAGTGTGTAACCATGTAGGTTTATGATCATACATGCATAATTTATCTTTCTCCGCACACACACTACACTCTTAAGATGATACCATGGTACTCTAGGGATCACCATCTCAAGTTCACATCCTTCAACAACCTACAATTTCAATTGGTCCAATGACAAGGAAAAGAGAAAGAGAGGCATGAGAGGAGGCACATCTATTTATAAGCACTATCACCTTTATTCTTCTTAGAATGTTTTGCCATGTCAAGCAAATACTATATGCATGCTTCGGTATGTAGTGTAATCTTTTGATGAAGTATATTCATATTCCACGAGAAGTTACTTAGATGATCGAATGAGTTGGACTGCACTTTCTTGATGTGCTTCATCAAGTTTCTCACACGTGTGTCTAGTGGTAAACCTATTACTTAAACACTATACATTTTTCTTGTGATATGTGATAAAAACATTATTCTGTGCAAGCGATGCATACCATGCACCCAATATGGGGCCCCTCCTTTGGTCCGATGGTCAAGTCCTCAACGAAACTTTTCATCATATTTTTACTTTTTCTTCAAATGTCATTCACAAAAAAAGACAAACAATATATCTACCAAAAAATAGGTTAGTTTTGATAGTTTTAATCCAATTTGGAATGATTTCCGATAAAAACTGAGAGCGAAGTAAAGTAGATACAATTTTGATGTATCAATAGCTCGGATACTCCGTACTTCTACCTAAAGGGTGGTTACACTAGTTAAGTTCACTGAGTGTCCTTGTGCTCTCTAGCTCGCCATGATCTTGTGAGATACATAAAACATGAATATAACTTTTTTACGTTTCACGCGATGCTGAAAATTTACTTGGAATGACAAAGAAACATCGTGTGTAGATAGATACAATGGATACAAAGAAAAAAAGCATTGTCTCAAGGAGATTTATATGTAGAAGCAAGCATACTGCTCCGGACCGGAAAGGGCTAACAACACGTACAAATATTGCCTAGTAAAGGAAAAACTACCAATAATATGTGTGACGATGCATTAAAAGCATGCACCAAAAAAATTCATGAGACACATAAAACTAGCAAAAAAAGACAAGTTATGATATCCGAGATTTGCTCTTTTTCCAGCTTTTTAAAGTGCAAACACGCTAACAAATAACCTTTGTTCCGTCGCGCCCTGTATTCTGAGGCGACCATTCACGTGGTTTGGTGCTTTGGAAAGTGAGTGCTAGAGACAGGTCACTGGTTTACAAAAGAGAAGGCAGTATACCCCTACATGCAGTTCCACATCATCGTAAGGTAGTAAAGACCAACCCACCATAAGTAATTAAAGATATCAACAAATCAATTACACACATGAAAAATAGCTTTCATTATTCATTATTTACGAAAAATAATATACTAATTTATATGATGATGTGTCTCAAGCAAGCAGTTCATTAATCCTTACCTTCGTGCACACACAAGCACAAGATGCTGCCATTGCTCCAAACCAAATCTATTTGTTATAGACACATAAATACAATGTTATTTAATGATGGTATGTCCAAGCTAACTAAAAATATAATAAGACACTTTAAGCTTATTGAAAATGACAGTGGTGCCTAAAAACGGGATGTGAAGATTCTCAAAATTTCAATAATTCGATGAAGACGTGGGTTGCTCAGCTCATCCCCATGCTTTATCCGGCACACGGTAGCTTCGCGCCACTAGCTTTTCAACCAAGCGCGATGACCAATTGTGTGAATCAACGGTTCCTCTCGTACTAGGTTGAATTACTATCGCGACACTGTCATCAGTAGGGTACTTCGTCTTTTCACCTCCTTTCTTTTAATATTCTTTCATCCAGAAAGCTTCCAACTCAAAATTATCTACTTTATTTTGTGTGTGGGGTGATTAGCACAACGGTAATATCTTACACTATCACAAAACTCGAAAAAAATATTTTGGAAATGAAAAAGAAGGGCACACACACATCAAATAAATAAATGACAAACAAAACTTGGCACTTTATTTTTGAAAGCTAAAGAAAAACATAAACCTTAGATCTGCGTTCGTTTCATGGGTGTCGGATTTGGTCGAAAATGATTGTAATGGTACTGTTTGAGGTTATGTTATGTATATACTCCCTCCATATCGGTTTATAGGTCTTACGCATACGCATAGATCGTCAACATATATAATATAAACTATATAACATAAAATATACCATTAGAAAAAATATAAGATTTGAAGTTCCAAGTATATAATTTTTGTAATATATACCTAATAGTATTAAGTTTGTCAAATTATCAACCTAGGGCTTCGCGTAAAACTAATAAACCGAAGTGAAGGGAGTACATATTGTTGGTTTAAAAAGAACATGCCCAAATTTTTAGCACACATTATCTGCCTACGTTAGGTAAGTAAAAGCAATTATATTGCAGTAGAAAACTCCAGACCTGGGAAGGTAGAAAAGCCCCTGTAGGATTTACCTGACCACCAGAAGCCGATCACCAGCCAAAGCATATACCTGATCTCTTTTGGCGAACGGAGGAACACACCTGATTTATGGGAACCGTTTCTTCTGCTTTTTACCTTTACCCCCTCTTTCTCGCTTCTTATTATAACCCGCCCGCCTCCGCTCTTCTCCTCTGCTCTCTTCTTCTCCTCCCCCCTCCTCGCCTTCAATTCCCACGACAACCCGGAGAGTGGGAGGAGAGGGCGAGCCGAATGAATTGGAGTCAAGTTCGCCGTGATCCCGCCGAGTAGCGCTGCTCCGCACTCCGGAAATCTTCCTGATCTGGTATTTTCCTTTGCTTTTTCCTGCTTGCTCTTCCATGGGATCCTCTGTTAGGGTTGGGACTTGGGAAGCTAGGAGTTTCTTCCGCGGAAGTTCGGACTCCATCTCTTCTCGGCGATGTTACTGGTAGGCAGCTACGGAGATCATAGTGGTGTAATTTCTGCGGGCATCTACATGCTCCGGTTCCTGTGTCGTTGCTGCGACTTGCGAGAGAGAGTCAGGTCTCGGGAGATTTGGGAGCTGGAGGTTTCTTGATTTTAGCTCTTGGAATTCTCCTTGTGATTTAATTCGACCAAAAGGTTTTGGAGCTCGGTTTGCTATTGCTGCTGCTTAATTGACATCCTGCGTTGCTCTTCAATCTGGCCATCTTAGTTAGCAGCTTGCTTCCTTATATGGTAACAAGTAAGGACATGTGAATTGCTCTAGGAGGTCATAACTGTGCCCAACATTTGACGTTCTGTATAAAAAGTCACAGCTTTCCAAGTGTATGTGAATTTCTTCTCCAAATTAATAGAGGTTCCTTGTTTGGTATATAGCGCTGGGTATCTGTACGGAACACTAGTGTGGATCTGTTCATGTGGAAATTGAGCTGCTTTTTATGCTTATCAAATTGTTAGGTGTGGAATTGAGCATAAGACAGCAAAATGCTACAATTTTTTTTCCGTCCTAGCAACCTGAAGTCCTGAACATCCAACCAGATAGTATTATCGAATATCTGTACATATGACTGCTTTCTGTCCAATAACCCATACGATATACAATCTGATGGTACTCCTTGCTCTAGCCAGCCATGTAGATGCTTTGATCTGAAGAGTCGGACAGAAATCGTAATGAAACATCGGATGTATAGCAGCTTTAATAGTAATATAGTTTGTAGTGTGCTTCTTGAATTAATTAATATGATCATGTCCTCACAATAAATTCCTAGGTTGTGTTTGTTGACTTAATAAATTTTATGCTTTGCAGGTCAATCCAGTAGAGGCTTAGGGAAGAAACGCAGAACAGTGGTTGGATAATATGACATCAGTCGGTTTGGTAAATCCTTCATCAGGTTTCCAGGAAACAAGTACTAGTGGAGGCAATGACCGACTACCAGAAGAGATGACCGAGATGAACATAAGAGATGATAAAGTAACGTTTTTCTAGAAACATGATATTACTCTTTCCTTTCGATACCACTTCTTAATGTCTTATATGTGAACATTGTCAGGAAGTTGAAGTTGTGGTGGTGAATGGTAATGGTAATGGTAATGGGATGGACACTGGTAATATTATCGTGATAGCTGTCGGTGGAAGAAATGGGCAGCCAAAGCAGGTAATGGAACCACCGTAAGTAGCATCGGTAATCTCTAGTGATTTATGTGCCATGGCTTCATGTAGCAAGGGTGGAGCCATATCTTCTTTTTCAACATGATAGAAAACTTCTGTTGTGTGTCACTAGCTTTAACATTATTAATCCATGTGAAGGATTTCTGCAGACTCATATTACTGAATCTTTCTATTGAAGTGCAGACTTTTAGCTACATGACTGAGCGTGTGGTAGGGCAGGGTTCATTTGGAGTTGTCTTTCAGGTGGGAAAATGAAATAAATTTACTTGTCATTTATGCATAAAAATTTACGTGTTATCTTCTATGATGTTGTCCTGTAACATCTTTTTGTTTGAAATATATAACTTCCATTTGGTTTGTTCAAATCATCTTTTACAGGCAAAGTGCCTAGAAACTGGCGAGAGAATAGCCATAAAGAAAGTTCTTCAAGATGCGAGGTATAAGAACCGTGAGCTGCAAACAATGCAAGTTCTTGACCACCCAAATGTTGTATGCTTGAAGCATTACTTTTGCTCAACGACTGAGAAAGAGGAGCAATACCTCAATTTGGTGCTTGAATATGTGCCGGAAACTGTTCATCGTGTTATTAAGCATTACAATAAGATGAATCAACGCATGCCTTTGATATATGTTAAACTTTATATGTATCAGGTAATGGTTATGTGCATCTCGTCCTGTCGGCATTGTCTTTTCCGGATACTGTTATTAGCTGGAACTCACTGTAAATTTTCTTTCATTCAACTATATTTGCAGATATGTAGAGGTTTGGCATACCTTCATAACTGCATAGGAGTATGCCACAGAGACATAAAGCCTCAAAATATTCTGGTTTGTGTTTTGGTTGACATTTGTCTGAATGCTTACAAAAACCTTTTAATTTTCTATCAGACATTCCAACCAAATGACACAATTTGATGTCAGTGCATTCTTATTCTTGTGACAGGTGAACCCACATACTCATCAATTGAAGCTGTGCGACTTTGGCAGTGCAAAAGTTTTGGTACAATTCATAAGTTCTGATATTACCTAACTTCATATGAAACATCACATATTTGGTCTATGCCATCTAAAGTTCTAAATTACATCTTCTGATGCTGATAGGTAAAAGGGGAACCAAATATTTCATACATCTGCTCTAGATACTACCGAGCTCCAGAGCTCATATTTGGCGCTACAGAGTACACAACTGCTATTGACGTGTGGTCAGCGGGTTGCGTTTTTGCTGAGCTCCTTCTAGGGCAGGTAAGAGATGAAGCAAGTTTTAATGATATATCATCCAGCTTCTTGATGCAACTTGTCATAATTTATTTGTTTCTGAGTAGCCTGTTTTCCCCGGGGACAGTGGTGTTGACCAGCTTGTTGAAATTATCAAGGTAATAGCAACCAACTTATTAGAGATCCCAGCGCATAGTATTTCCCCTTTGTCCAGCTAACTCAGACATGCGACTTGCCTTTCTTTCAGGTTTTGGGTACTCCGACACGGGAAGAAATTAAACGGATGAACCCGAACTACACTGAGTTTAAGTTCCCACATATCAAAGCTCACCCATGGCACAAGGTAGATGCCTCCATATCTTCCAATTGTCCTTTCTTACTTTTGGAGTTATCGTCCTATATTTGCTTTTATGGTGAAATATAAATGTGCATGTTTCACCAGATATTCAATAAAAGAATGCCATCTGAAGCTGTAGATCTTGTTTCTAGGCTTCTGCAGTACTCACCAAACCTCCGGTTAACTGCAGTAAGTATTAATTAACTTTTGTCAGCCACCCTTATATACTCAATAGTCCAGTGACTAACCTTTTGGGCTTTAATATCTCCAGTTGGAGGCGTTAGTCCATCCATTCTTTCATGAACTACGAGATTCAAACACCCGCTTACCAAATGGCCGCCCCCTTCCTCCTCTCTTCAATTTCAAGAGTCGCGGTAAGTTTAGATGGATGATACACTTGCACAAATCATAATGTCCGGTCACTAGACTCTAATTCATCACATGCTAAACTTGAACAGAGTTGAAAGGAGTGCAGACGGAGTTTCTTTTAAAGTTGATACCCCACCATGCTAAGAAGCAATGTGCCTTATTAGGACCGTCAGCAAGCAGTTGAATCCACTGTGAAAACTGCATAACAGCATTGCCTGCGGTATTATTGGATAGGCAATCCATGTGGTTTTCTTCTAAGATCTCACGGTCCTTCTACAACTGTGGTGCTACCACGTTTTGTAAAGCAAGATAAAGATTTGTACTCCGTATATCTTTCTGTCCTGCCCTCTGCCAATCCTTCATCACGAAGCAGACAAGAAGGCACATATGTGTGCTGCAAATCGCATACATGTTTTTGGTTTGGTTAAGATGATATCACATGATTGTATTCATTCCAATTTTTGTGTGATATGATACGACTACTCAGCTGCTAAATCTCGATCTTGAATGCGTCACAGCTGCTACATCTCAATCTTGCATGTGTGACAGGAATTGACGCATCTTAATTGCTTGAACTGGTCAGTCCTTGATTAATGTTAACTTCAAGTTCTCTTGGTTGCTGCTAAATGAAGCAATGAACAGTTGGGTGACTGAATGACCTGAGTACCATCTCAATCATCAGGTTTTAGCCTGAATAAGCGAAATTGATGCAAATGGAACGTTTGCATTTGTGGAATTTTCCTATTTACATTTCTTACTCGTGTATTGAGATTTATTACGATTATTTTCATGATGCGCACGTGTGGTTTGACTATGGCAGGACCCAATTGCCAATCAAATACTGATGGGCTAGATCTTTTAGAGTTCAGGCACAAGAGGACTGCACTGGCAATCGTGGAAGAAAACTTTTGGGCCGAAGAACCGGGTTGGACCGGATTTTTAGGAGTTGGAAGAGTTCCACTAGGGGACAGAGTAGATCCGCCGAGTAGGTGACGGTCATATGTCGGGCATGCATGATCAGCGAATAGACGTCGTGGGATATGATGTTAGGAAGATCGTTTGACGAGCCTGTAAATTTGGTTTCAGGCCTCATGACATGGTGGAGAATACCAATCGGTGGATACAGTTTTTTTGTTTACTTGCCGGTACTGTGTGAAACCACTATCTTTGTTCAATCACGTGGTCCATATACTAAAAGGAAAACGCTTTACATCAACCCACCGATCGTGCGAGGAAAATCGGTCGTTCCTTGTGTGGAGCCGCACGTGGATGGGTCCCACTGCACCTGGGCACACAAAGTTCTCTTCCTCCTCCCACCACCGACGGACCAGCACTCCGCCCAGCTCCTCCCGGCGAGCGCCGCGCCCGCGCCGCCCAGCTCCTCGAGTGGCTCCGCCCTGCTTCTCCCGGTGAGCGCCCCGCCCCTCCTCCTCCCAGCGGACGCGCCGCTGCAGCCTCCTCCCGGCGAGCGCGCCGCTGCAGCTTCACCCCGGCGAGCGCCCCGCCCCTCCTCCTCCCGGCGGGCGCGCCACTGCAGCTTCTCCCCGGCGAGCGCCCAGCCCTTCCTCCTCCCCCGTTGCTCCTCCCCCGACGAGCGCGCCGCCGCTGCTCCTCCTGGCGTGTGCGCCGTCTACTCCCCATCCAGTTGCGCCCCCACCACCGGTGCTGTTGCCGGCGGGGGAGGTATTGGTGGAGATGGGCAAGTAGGTTTGGGAGCAGCAGACAATAAATTTTTTGTTGGTTTTACTGTTAACTATTGTTGTTAATATTTTGGAGATTTGTTGTAAATATATTTTATGCTATGGGAATTTTTTGTTGTAAATTTGTTGTGGATTATTGTTGTAAACACCTAAATTATTTTGTGGTTTTTTTGCTAATTATTTGTTGTAAATATGTTAATGACCTGGTATGAAAGCTAAGTATTATTGTAAACATCCAAATATAAAAAATGTTGTTTTTTGTTGTTAATTATTGTTGTAAATATGTTACTAATTTGGTGTAAAGATATTTATGGTATGGAAACTGACTATTTGTAAACACCCCAAAAAATTGTTTTTTGCTCCTAGTTTGTTGTTGTAAACATATTGGTTATTTTGTTGTAATCGTTTGTCATTTTTGTAAATATAGTTTTTAATTTTTGTTGTCAACTAATCTGTAATAAATAAAATGTTGTTAACCACTTTTGCATTGCTACAAACATGTTTTTTTTTGTTGTAAATGGACAGGCCCTGGATTGCGGGTTGATTTTCAAAAAACTTGAGGGGGTAAATGCAAACATTGGCGTGGCTGTTTGTGGACGCCGGATCGTGATCCGATGGCGCGGAGAGCAACCGATTTTCTCAGCCCGGGTCGGTCGCCCAACGCTGAGCGCTGCCCATACTAAAACCAAATGAGCTTTCAGAGCATCTCCAGCCGCGTCCCCCAAAGGGATTTGGGGCGCGCCGGACAGAAAATGCGTTCCAGCCACGTCCCCCAAAGCCCATTTTTGTCCGGCGCGCCCCCATTCAGTGTCCGGCGCCCCGAGCCCGTCCCCGTCCCACAGGGGACACACCGGGCACGCCGGACACAACGAAATGAGAGGCGGGGAGTGGCGGGGCCGACCCGTCAGCGGTACAGAAGGCTAAAACCCCGTCGCCTACCTTTGGTCAAGCGACGTTAATGGCGTCCCTGTTTTCCCAGGCGACGCAGGGACGCGGCTCGTCGTGCATGGCCGCGTGTTCCCGGGAAGCGGAACCGTTGCATTGGCAACCGCGTCGACGACGCGGCAACCGCTGGAATGGAGTCGGGACTCCTCGGAAGAGCAACCGCTGCACTTTTCGACTTCTGCGCCGCCGTCCCGCGCTCAATATAAAGACCCGTACGTCGGCGCTTTTGGATCTTCACCGGCCGCATCCGACACCTCCAACGACGATGAGCTACATCTCCGAGCTCCCGTCCGACACCTCCAGCGAGGGAAAGCATGCTGGATGGCGCCATTGGTGGGACAAAGCTCCGACGCCCAGCAGCGGCGACGATTCCCTCCCGCCACTTGACAGCGCGGAGGAATGGCCGGGCATGGAGGAGGACGCGGAGGAACAAGGGTCAGAGTAGGCGGCGGTGGCCCGTGCGAAGGCGGAGGCGGACGCGAAGGCCAATACCGCCAAGGCCAAGGCGCAGCCGGCGAGCACCGGCGACAACGAGGAGGACTCCGACGCGTCGGCCGACACCGCCTCTTCGGAAGAGGTGACGAGCAGGAAGCGCCACCGTGATGACGACGAGGCAGGGCCATCATCGAAGAAGAAGAAGTAGTAGTTTAAAATAATTTATATGTAATTTAATTATGTTTTTCAAAGTTTTATATGTATTTTGTTTATGTTGAACCGATTTAAATATTAGTAAAGAGTTTTATTCTATCTATTTAAATTTTGGGGGCGGCGTTTGGGGGCCGCGACTGGGGAGCGACGTCCCCCAAACGCGGCACCAACGAAATACGTCCCCCAAACGCTCAATCCGGCGCGCTTTGGGGGACGCTTTGGGGGACACGGCTGGAGATGCTCTCAGGGTACCTGGGAATTTTCAAGGATACTTGCTGGATAGACGTGACGGTTTCATAGTAAAGGTCAAATGGCTGAATACAACACGTTTGACACAAACGCAAAGAACGCACACTCCACGCTGCCACGAGACAGCCTTACACCAATGCACCATTCTTTAAGATTAGACTAGACAATCCCCACAAATCTTTAGAAACACATAAGTACTAAAATAAGTTTTCTTTTTTACGAAAACCCCGCTGATCTGTTAATAACCATCAACAATAGTATACCAAAACACGACCTTAATGAGCTATTGTAATCGATGAGGCTACTACTTGAAAAGATACTTAGAAGGCACAAGTAATGATTTGGACATGCATCGGGTTGATGGGTTATTGCCGCATTGCATGAGGAGGAAAGCAGGACTCTTGTCGCCATCTAGAGGGTTTAACCGGTGGAGTGTATTGTGCACTGATGCAAGGAAGACAATTAAAAGCTAAGGCCTGGCCCTCTATAAACTCCCGATTCAACAGACCTGCCTGGGAGTTCTTTAAGATTCGTGTAGGCTACAACACAGACCCCGCCATCCAAAAACTATGTTTTCGTCCCAGCGGGCTTTTTTGGAGGGGATGCGAGCTACGAAACTCGCCCCAAAAGGAACATCATGCTGCTTGCATGCTCCTACCTTGGACTTGGTAGAAGGCTGGTAGCCATTCGATGCATACAGGTGCCACTGAAGATCAAGCGCCTAAGGACTTGTTCGGATCCTCTCCACTCCTAGACGGCACTCCTGGAGCGGGACGAAGCTACATTCAATTTTAGGGAGTTCATAAAACCAAGTAGTGCATTGCTACGTGTATTTTGGCAGGGCAGAGGCCTTCCGAAGGGTCTCTAAGCAAGGACTTCCCAGGCCGTGGCCAACACTGTTGCTTTGGTGCGTTGCAAATTGAGCTTCAGAGAGAGTGAGGATTAGACCCCAATTTAGGATTGCTTACCTCCTGTCATGTGATTGTCGCGTGTCATATCATCTTTATGTGATCACATCCGGATGTGTTGTTGTTTATGGTGTTCTGTTCATGAGAATGTGTTGTTGTTTATAATACGCTCTTGTTCATAATTGTGTGTTGATGTTTATAATGTGTTGTTTTTAGAAATTGTGGTTACATGTTGTTATTTACAACTATTTTTTATCAATTTAATGTGTTGTAAGCGTGGGTATTTTACCCGTGGACCCATATGCCCTGTCGGATGACATGTATGAAAAGAAACTTATACCCATTGACGTATATGGGTATGGATGATAGGTAAAATCGATGGTGATGGGTACGGATATGGGATGATTTTACCCGTAGCCATACCTGCACTGCCATCCCTATGAGGGACGGTGGGACCACGAACAACCAATAAGAAAAGAACAACTCAGATCGGATGGATCGGCATGGCAGGCTACCAGCTCTTTTTTTTCCTGAGATTCCAGCGCCTCATATTGAAGATTCGGTTCACCGCCTCTACACGCAGGTCTCCACATTTGCATCGTTGGCAACACGCCATCACCAATTCAATAGATCCATTTCGAAAAAACCAATTCAATAGACCGTCTCCTCCTGATCAGTTTTGCGTGCTATCTTTTCTATTCGGATCTTTACCTATTTGATAGATCGGTATGGAAACAAAATGAAGTTCAAACATAGAGCGAGAGGAAAAGGTGCAGATCAACTTGCACATCGGAACTTAATGTGCCCATGCCGTGCCGATCAAGAGTAGCAGCAATCTTGGAAAAAGTTTGACAAAAAAAGAGTAAATAAAAAGAAAGAGAAGAAAGTAAAGGTAACGTAGAAGGAAGCTACCGATCAGTTTTTATTACGCTGAAAATGAAGCCAGATCTGCATTGTCTTCTTGCAGGCGTGCCAATTCTAGAGTTTTGCCTTGATCTTTTGTTTTGGCAGGATACTCCCCTTTTCAGTCTTGGAGTGTTTTCATGTATGGTTCCGGAGCTGCTAATTAATCTTGCGATAGTTCTGCTGCTACGCCTCTCTTGTCTTGCTCCAGCTTTCCTATGTGCTGTGCTGTCAGGATCCTAAGTAGATTCCAGATCAAAAGAGAGCAAGGATCTGACGAGATGCAGGATTTAAGCTAAACCAACGAGCAAAAGTAACCAACTTGAAGGAAAACAGAGCAGATCAGCAAGGAAATAGGGGTTGCAGGAACCGGCAGACAAGGATATGTTTCCCATCCATCCATGTCTACCTTTATATACCAGCTAGAGCCCGAGTTTAATTATACATAAGCAGCGACAATCAAGGTTTCGGACAACTTGAAGCAGATTACAAGTACGCTGTTGGAAGCGGTACGCAAAGATCTGAGCCGTTGGTTAACTGAAGACGATGAGGTGTTGCTCTGTATGCTGAACAAATTGAAGAATAGAAAGCATATCCTGACATGTGTGCGCGCGTACCGGCGCCTCACTGCACATCTGACTGGCCGTAATTTCCTCCCTCCTTGTTGACTGGTGGTCAAAATCTTATTTGTATGAGGCATATCTGTTATCTCACTCTAACAAGATGTGAGCTGATATGAGTGTGAACTTTGATTTGCATCTATTGAATTGGTGATGGCGTGATATGAGTGTGAACTTTGTATGAGGCATACTAATTTTGCAAACATACTATACATGAAAATTATAATCAAAGTTATGTGTTATCGACCATAAAGAGCCAACCACACCTTATATTCTGGGATGGATGGGATAACTATTTTCAGTCACTGTTCACTATCCGACAATGGGACAATCGGGAGCCTTTCAAAGGGAAACATCCAATTGTCTTGGAGCAGTTCGATGCTATGAAGCAAATGAAGCCGGAGGATGTTATCAATGACAAAGGGCCCCCTCCATCTGGCTGGCTAGCATTTTTAGTTGATGGCTATTTGTATCAGGAAATTGATTTGATGAGTACACACCTTTGTTCTCCAGAATTCAGAAGGAGAGGCGATCTTGCTTGCTTGGATAAATATTCAAGGTTGTGACGATGCCTTTGAATCTTATCCGATCGAAACACACAATGAGATTCTTCTGGCACTTCAACATTTAGATCTTCTTATTGTGTTGCAATCTGATTGTCAACATTTGTTGGGCATGCTCCGAGATACTGTCATTGATTGGGGGGAAGTACTCTTTATTGTTGGAAACAAAAAAAATTGTTGTTGTGTAAAGAAGAGGGAATGTACTCAAGATGATAACCGGAACCAAAGTGGGATGATGGCATAGTCTCCGGATGGCCATCCACCTCCTTAGACGTTTTTATAGGTCTTTCAAAAATACACTTGTATTATTTTGATATTTTTCTTTTTTCTTGTTTTTAACTGTGTGCAATCTAGTTATGTAGGCTGATCGTGACCTTGCGTGACTTGTATCGCCTTGATGCGATTTTATCGCCCTTTATAAAAAAAAATTTCTGAAAATTGGCCATGGACAATGGTTCTAGGCCATACTCCTCGCTTTGTACATAGTTGACAGTTTGATGGTAACCCTATTATTTAGCAATAAGGCCCTCCTTTAATCAGAAAAAAATTCAAAATTTATATATCAAGAGCACGTTCAAACCGTTTCTCCACACGCGACGGAACCACACACACCCTATTTTATCATTGACGGGCAGATGAAAGCTTCGATGTCAGCATATGGCCATGTGGTGTTTTTGCATTGTATCGCGCTGTTGCACCCGCGCTATATATTAGGGCAGGGGCGACGCTACAGGTGGGCCATACTGGGTCATGGCCCACCCTTTTTTCTAACATTCTCCCAGGATTTAGCATGAATTCGGCCCACCAGACACATATATTCCACTTTTGGACCAGTCTCTGTAGTACAATATTGAAATGGCCTAGTCTTGAGTTCGGCCCATGTTCCGCCACTGTATTAGGGTCCAAAAATATTGCAGTTCATTCTCTTTGTCCCAGGAAGCAACAGCATCTTGACATGCCAGCACTATGCCAGTGTTCTGCTCTAGGCTCTATATGCAATATGCATACGGCATACCGCAGCCCTGAGTGACACCTTGCTATGCACTATAACCTGGTGATGCAAAAATAGTGTATTATTTGGCCAAATTAATGGACCACCCCAGCACCACGAAATCTTGTGGCTACCATCCAATTACCACACTCAATTATTTCCCTTTGGCTAGCGCATGCATGGGCGTTCAAGCAGCAACGTGAGGAGAATCGATCGACACCGCCCTTCCGCTTAATCCACTTGGAAAAAGCGCCACTTCCACCCTAGCTAGTCTTCGGCTACACTCCCCCTCTAGTGGTGGTCTTATCGCGGTGTAATATAATCATACACACATGCAGCAGCTAGCTCCATCTCGCAGGTCGCAGGAGCAGCAGCAATCTATGACCACAAAGGAATAAAGGAGGGATCGACCAATCCCATGGCGAGATTCATCTCCGTCTGGGCCATTATATTCTCCTCAGCATTGATCGAATTAAACTATGCTAATGGTGGCAGTAACTAGAAAAATTGAGGCTTATTTATGAAGGTGCTACACGGTTGGAGAATATGCGGGTGATATCTTTATCTCACATGGATGGCAGCGAGATTTTTGGCCGGGCCCTCCTTCACCATAGACATTATATGATCATTATGATTCATGTGTTTTTTTTACCATAAGCTCCTACCCCCCTCCCCCCACCCCCGTCCTTGCAGTGGTAGTATACCGCGGTAGGGCGCCCACCCACGTCTCGTCTCGACCTCTTCCTCACATACACCCCTCCCGGTACCAAAGCCGGGGGCGTCGCCAGGCAAACCCCATGTAGCGCCACAACAACGGTGGATCTCCTCGGCCGAAGTCCGGTTCGATGAGGCGACGCCCGGTATGATTGATATATGATAGGGTTGTGGCAGAGCGGCGAACAGGGTGGCATGTTGTGCTGGCGGGAGTGGGCGAGCGAGGTAGCGTGTTGCGACCGGGCCCGATATGGGGCCAAATGGGCCGCGATTTGTACATGTTGCTGCATATCCTCCACTCCGACGTTGGTACCTGGTGGTGCTCCTGGGCTTCCCTCGCACCTTGAGAAAGCCGGGGGTAGGTTTTGGCCCCAGCATGGAGATGGTAGCTTCCTCCTCTACCGGATGGGGCCGGTCGGCTGGTCACGTCGGCGAGTTGGGGATGCGCAACTGCCGGTGAAAACCGATGCCCGACTCCGATCACAACGGGCGATGGTGGCGTCTACGTGTCGTTACCTTGTTGAATGCATCGTCGGTGTAGCTTGCATATCCTCACTCGTGCTGTTCCGGTGGAAACCCCAATCTAGGTATCCCGGATGAGACAATAATGCCTACACTTTTAGCGTTGTTCTACCTCTCGAGGCATCGTTTTTGGAGCAACTGTTGGTTGGTGGAAGCAAGTGGTGGAGTGGTGTGCATCTACCGGACAATGATAGTGAGTTTCAGCGGGGTGGTGCAGCAAAGCCTCGATGACGGAAGCGGTGTGATGGACTCGCGCAGGGTGGGGGCGTTGTGTAGTGCCATGGCGACATTGACGATAGGCTTAGCATGGGTTATTCGACCTCTGCCTTGAATATGGGCCATCGGTTGATGGCGGTGACGGCTTCTGAAGAGAGTGCATGAGGTGCTCGTCGAGGGCTAGACCGGATGTGTGCTCGTCGAGAGGTTCATAAGCCTCCGACAACACTTTTCTTCTTCAATTGTTAGGTTTGTAGGTGTTCAGTGGTGGCTTCAGATTTTGTGATGTATGCTCTTGACATATCTTTGCTGAATAAGATATAAATAAATGTCGTATGCATTTCTTCAATGCAGACGCCAAAGTCTCTTGCTCCATTTCGATTTTTTTTTACTGTTATATTTTATTTTTGTTTTTTGAGATTGTTGCAGTTGTGTGCATGTTAGTTATGTAGAGGGAGAGTGCAAATTAATATTACTTTGATGTTGCCTTATGAGTAATAAAGCACCTTTTATCTAAAAAAAAACGTAACTAGAAGAAGGAGGAGATCTGGGCCGATCCATCCAATGCATGCCTTGAAAGCGATACATGATCACGGCAAGGGGCACACATTGCTGCATTGCAGCAAGGCGCGTGGAAGAAGAGCAACTCATCAGCATCAACATCTTGTTGCATGACTTTGCATCCGTCCATCACGCACGCATGCCTCTGGATCGCATGCTTTGCTGCGGCTTCTCAAAATAGAACTCGTCGTCCCGTGACGTCCACTACTCCACTTCCATTTGCCGTGGTCGTGCCCCGCCGGTGCACGCGCCGCAGCGGTGGATTGTGGTCGGTCGGTCGCCGCCATTACAAAAGTGGGCAGGGGTGGCCAAGAGCGGACACACACATAACAGGCCTCTGATGAGGCTTCCACTACCACTACCGCCGGGCGCCGGCCCTCCCACCACCTCCTCCTCCGGCGCCCGCCCGCCCGCCCGCCCGTGCACGCACCACCACATCACACGACCACGCTTAGTAAATCTTTGGCTATAAATCTGCCCACTCGCGCTCTTCAACCCAAGTAACTGTCTACCTTCTCTACTGCGGTAGCTAGCTAGATCCCCTGTCTTCCTCGGTTGCACTTGGCGTCTCGACTGCCCTTCTGAGCGTCTATATATTACTCATCATCCAAGAGCAATTCATCCTTCAGTTCAGGCTGACAAGCAGTTCACTAGTTTGCTACAATGGAGGTCGTCACCGCTAGGACCGCCATTGCCCTACTTCTCGCGCTCCTGGTCGCCACGAGCTTCCTTTGCGACGGCGTCCATGGCCGCCACCACCACCACCACACGAAGCGGACCAACCACAGCTCCGCGCGCCCGCCGTCCCGGGCACCGGGGCCGAGACGAGCACCTTCACCAAGGCATGCGTCTCCGCCTGCCCCGCCGGCAAGTCCAATGCCTGTCGCTCCCGCGCCCGCGCCGGCGGACGACGACAGCGACGTCTACGACCTCATGAAGGATTTCGGCGCGGCCGGGGACGGCGTGACCGACGACACCGACGCGTTAAAGACAGCGTGGGACACCGCGTGCCAGGCCGACGGGGAGGGCGTCGTCGTCGCGGCCGCCGGGCACTCGTTCCTGGTGCACACCACCACCTTCACCGGGCCGTGCCAGGGCAGCGTCACGCTGCAGGTAATTACCAGTCAGACACCATAGCGGAGATTCGTTTGTTCCACTTCAGAGGAGCGAATTTTGATCGAATGTGTGTGCAGATCGATGGCACGATCGTCGCGCCGAGCGACCCCACGACGTGGCCGGCCAACAGCAAGCGCAACTGGCTAGTCTTCTACAAGGCAGACGGCGTGTCGCTGACCGGCGCCGGCCTCATCGACGGCAAGGGACAGAAGTGGTGGGATCTCCCCTGCAAGCCTCACAAGGTAAGAACCGATATCAGGCTAAGTGACGACGAGCTCAGTGTACCGGAGACTAAGTTGCTCTGTTTATCTTTCTTCCTTTTTTGCCAGGGAGGAAGCACGCACGGACCATGTGACAGCCCAGTGGTGAGTGGCCTAACCCAACCACGAATTTAAAACCGTATTAACCGCCACAGACTACATGTCTTGTACGGATCAGTACTAGTAACTGAATAATGTTGACTGATGTCCAGGCGCTGAGGTTCTTCGAGAGCAACAACGTGACGGTGCAAGGGCTCAAGGTGCAGGACAGCCCGGAGTTCCACTTCCGGTTCGACAGCTGCCGCGGCGTGCACGTCAACGGCCTCTCCATCAGCTCCCCCGCGCTGAGCCCCAACACCGACGGCATCCATGTCGAGAACACCCAGGACGTCCTCATCACCAACACCGTCGTCTCCAACGGCGACGACTGCGTCTCCATCGGCGCCGGCACCCTCAACGTACACATCGAGAACGTTACCTGCGGTCCCGGCCACGGCATCAGGTTCACAATCTATCCATTTTCTTCAGTAGATCTACTATGCGACCAATGGCTTTAGCTGACAGCCGCATGCACCTCGCAGCATCGGGAGCCTGGGGAAGCAGGGCTCGCGGGCGTGCGTGGCCAACATCACGGTGCGGAACGCGGTGATCCGGCACTCGGACAACGGCGTGCGGATCAAGACGTGGCAGGGCGGCTCCGGGTCGGTGTCGGCGGTGACCTTCGAGAACGTGCGCATGGACGCCGTGCGCAACCCCATCATCATCGACCAGTACTACTGCCTCACCAAGAGCTGCGAGAACGCCACCACGGCGGTCTTCGTCTCCGACATCACCTACGCCGGCATCCGGGGCACCTACGACGTGCGCGGCCCGCCCATACACTTCGGCTGCAGCGACGCCGTGCCATGCACCAACATCACCCTCTCCGGCGTCGAGCTGCTGCCGGCCTCCGGCGACACCGTCGACAACCCATTCTGCTGGAACGTCTACGGCAACGCAACCACGCCCACCGTGCCGCCGGTCGCGTGCCTCATGGAGGGCGTGCCTAGGAACGTGGAGGACAGCAGCAGTTTGAAGTGTTACTGATGATGATCCACATCCTGCCACCATATACCTACGTCCCTGCTTAGAGATACAGTAAGAATCAAAATACAAGAGAAAGTATAGCATTAGATTAGTGCAGAAAAAAGTAGCTTAAGCAAAGCATAAATTACTATGTATATATAAAAGGATGGAAATTTGCAACTGTACGAGAGGATTTGTGTGAGAATCACTAGAAATACATGTTTGAGTATTGTGCTGCCATACGTTTTGCAGTTGTCCGGCTATTGTGCCACTCATGCTGCCAAATACTGGTGGAAGTTACTATTTGAGAAAGCTAGATAATAGTCCGCTTAAGCTAGTTTCTTTTTTGCATATATCCTTCGAAGAACTGATCAGATACTGCATAATTAACATTGCATTTGCACAGCAGAAAAGCGCACATTTCATTTGCAAGACAAACTAGACATCATTTGCATCAAAACAAGTGGGGTTTGCATCAATTGCACTCTTACGTTGGTCACAAGATACATTTTGTTGATTGGTATGATGTTTCATAAATCCTTTCTAGGACTGAAGTACTATAACAACCTAAACAACCCACGGGTGCATGTGCTTAGTTGTGGAACTTCCCAAAATTACAAAGCGGCCGCACAGTGCCAAGAAGTTTTCAACCACATCGCTGTGGCCAACAAGAACGGGATGATGCAGATCTAGTGTTCCAGGAAGACGATGTCGCAGTGGGAGGTGATGATGGCATGACTTGCTTGACGTAGGGACGATGATGCAATCGTGCTCGGGGCTAGGAATGTGTTGCATTAGAGGCAACAAGAGATAAACGCATGGTTGGTCACAGAAGTTAACGGAGATGAGCACTTTGGTCACACAAGTTCCAAAAACGCAGGCGTCTCTTTGGACAAATTTATGAGCAAACAGGTCACTCCCATCACTCCGCCGCTAACGTTGATAACGTGGAACGTTGACTGGTGTTAGAGGAGGTCACGTGCGCTTGTCCAGGGACCGTACTTTTACGAAAATAACCTCATAGTTCATAAGTGTGGACCGAAACAAAAATACGGCCACTGGTTAAAAGAGAGGGGTCGAACCCTAGATCCCAAATCCCCCCCCCCCCCCATTTCACCGTCTTTCCCAACCAAACCCTACTGTGGCCTGCTCTGTCACAGTCGATGGCTGGCCACTGCCGTTTCACGGAGGAGCTGTTCTGCACTGGCAAGCCGGAGCTACGCCCTGAACAGGGATGTTTCGTGCTCTCTCGCACCCCTGGGATGCTGAGGATGGAGGCGAAGATGCGCGGTCGCGCCCTGGAGGCCACTGTCTGGGCCACCGAACAGGGGTCCCGGCTGCCAGTGTCGCCGGAGGACGTGTTGGCGCTGCTGTTTGCGCACTGTGGAGTGAGGCGTTGCGACGTGAAGGTCGAGGTAAGCACGCCGCCGGTCGAATTTTTGCTTCTCTTCCGCAATGAGGAGAACCGCACGGTGGTGGTGCATATTTGTCGCAACTTTGTCGCCAGCGGCGCGACACTCAGCTTTGGTCGCTTCCACTATGGTCGTGGTGCACGGACCTCTGGGCTAGAGTATCTGTCCAAGCTCACCTTCGAGTGCTTCCCTCGGGAGGCATGAGAGCGCGACACCGTCATCCGATTCGTCAATAGGCTTGGCGGGCACCTGAAGGAGATACTGAAGCCCACCGACAGCTGGTACCTATCGGTGATAGCTTGGATGAAGAACCCGTCTGACTGACGTGCCCAAGAGCTTTGTTGTGGATGTGCTGGAGCCGGACGAGCTGCCTCCCGTCGAGGCCGACTCCGACGACCCGACAACTCCGTCACCGCCAAGAGCTCGAATGATGAAGAGGACATTCGTCCACGATGTGCTTGTTCATGTCTCAGAGGTTGTGGACCGTGGCCCTGTCGACCTGACCGTGGACACTACGCACACACACAAGTTTACCTGGTTCGGTGGGTGCGTCGACGGCACCATCCCGGTGCGCATGAGGGATGACGTTCACTGCTTCGGCGGGCACAACGCCAACAACTCTGACGGTGCAGAGAAGATGGAGATGTTTAACTGAATAAGATGGTACTAGTTAACTGAAGAAGATCGAATCTATCTATTAGTGTTTGCCTATCTAATTGTAAAACATATGTCTGTAATGTGCCAATGTTGGCCTAATATCAGTCGAACATGTTGTTAGTCAGTGATTGAACCTTCTATGTAACGAGCCTCTGTTGGCCTATTATTTGTGTGTTGACCCCTATTCTTGTTGTTAACTGAAGAACATCAATAATGTATTGCTGCAGTTTATAATGTATATGTTTGCTAGACAAGTTCAAGGAAGAACAAGGTGCATTGTTGTTAACTGAACAAGAAAAATTGCACGCAAGGTGTTGTGTTGCTTACTAAACAAGATGCATTGTAAATGATATCAGGAAATGGACAGCATAACACAGAAATGGACAACATAACCCAACACGCAAGGTGAAGTAAAATGTCTTGCTCCAGTTTGCACACACACAGTGGAATGTTTGCACCTACACAAAGGAGTAGTACAAAAGGAGTGTTGCTGCAGTTTGCACACACATGAATGCATGATTTTATCTACAAGTTAGTTATCAAACAAATCAAAAAGTGATGCCCAATCTGTTTCCCCACTAACTTCAACATGCATCTGTCTTCTCTTTTGTGATCAAGGCTGGGACAAATCAGCTGGTGGTGCTTGGGATGTATCAACATCCACATAAGTAGCTTGTCCGTCTCCCTAAAGCAACCACTGTGTTCTTCCTCTCCCTCTTGGTGGAATGTCAGTCAAGGTTTCTTCTGGGTACTGCAATGTGCTTGCCTCTTGTACCCTTGTTCTCCTACGAGTAGTGCCTAGCATGGATCCTCTTCCTCTTGCAGCAGCTGCTCATCTTCCTCTTGTAGCAGCTGCTCCTCTTGCTCTACCTCTCCCATCTCTCAGAACTGCCATGCCATCAGTAGTGGTTGTAGTAAATGGAGCTCTTGATGCAAGAATGCTCTCCATGTATGATGCAACAAATGCTGACTCCTCTGGGAATGGTTCTTCTTCATAAAAAATGATAGTGGGAAAATGAAAGATATCAAATTAATATTAGGACAAAATGGAATTAGCACACGGATCAAATTAACACACATGGAATTAGAACAAGGACGAACCTCTTGATTTAGTTGGTTGATCATGGAATCATCCAACTCAGAGGGATCAAATTCTTTATCCAGATCCAAATGATCAACATGCTACATAAAAAGCAAGTTAATTAGTGAGGAACTTAAGATAGAGATCAAGTTAATAAGTAACTAGGCATGGTGTTTACATCCAACATCTCTGGAATATCTGCATCGCCATATTCATCAACACATGTTGGACCTCTGGTAGGGTTTAGCACATAGACATGCTCATGCAATGTCCTCTTCTTCCTCCTTTTAGGTCTATTTTCCTGCACATTTTCTTCTGCCTTGGGAGTATTAGGTATATCCACATTTTCTTGCACATTTTCTTCTGCCTCTCTCCTTGCTTGCTCAGCTGCTTCTGCCTCTCTAATTGCATTCAACCTAGGACAACCAGTCCTATTGTGGCATGGATCTTTGCAATACCCACAATGCACAATAACACCAGCTCTGCTCAGCCTTGGTCCTCCTTCTATCTCCTCTGGATTTTTTGAACGTGTTCTTCTTTGGTCTACCAACCTTCTTCTCATATAAAGGTGGCTGCACATCTGGGCCATTTGTCTTAGACCATTTTGAGTGGTCTCTCAACGGCCTAATGCATGAACCATATGCTTGTATCTATGTTTTGATAGAGTTGCATTTGCTAACCATTTGCTCAGGTCTCACTCCTTCATGTCTGAGGTAAGCACATGCATGAGTACATGGTATGCCAGTTAGCTGCCATCGTCTACAAGTGCAACTTCTCAAGTTAAGCTCAACAATGTATTTTCTTTGTTTCCAAGAAACTTCAAAAACACCTTTTCCACTTGGTGCTGTTTCATAATCAGCACCCCAGTCAACTATTTTATTGAGTTTGCTCTTTATTTTGGGACAAATCTGGCCGGTCCATTCTAGTGCCTCTTTGGGTTTGTGGTAATATCTAGACATTAACTGACCAAACGCATCTTCTAGCATGCTCATCACAGGTAATTCTCTAGCAGTCATTATCATCCTACATATATGAAATTCATACATGCTTAGCAACTATAAACATGGAGTTGATAGAACAGAACAAAACAAGAATGGACCAAGTAAACCTTACTTGTTGAAAACCTCACAAGTACTGTTCAAAAGAAGGTCACACTTTGAAAATTCAGAAAAAATCCCTTGCCCAAGTATTGGGTGGCATTTCATCAAGCCAAGCATGTGCCGCAGGGCATTCTGTCTTGAATGCCTCCATACACTCCTCCCATCTTGCAGGACTGATAGCCCTTGCACATGTCCATAGGTTATTCTTCACAAGTTCTTCCCTGTGAAGTTGGTTCATGTTACTGTAGAGGTGCCTCACACAAAATCTGTGCTCCGAGTCAGGGAACAGCTCCATAACAGCTTTTATTAGCCCCTGCAAAATAACAAATTTAAGTACCTCCAAAACACTTCATATTTGTTGCATATAATACCTCTAAAAGAAAAAAGAGTACTATACCTTCTGCGTGTCACTCATAATAGTGAATGGAGATGTGTTCATGATGTTCATGTCTCGTTTAAGTGTTGTCAAAAACCACTTCCAACCGTTGTAGCTTTCCACTTCAACAATGGCCCATGCAATAGGGTAAATATGATCATTACCATCCACTCCTATTGTAGTCAGAAGTTGGCCTCCTAATTTAGTCTTGATGTGTGTGCCATCTAGACAGATTATAGGCCTGCAAAATTTTAACCAACCTCTCTTACATGCATCAATGCACATGTACAAGCAACTGAACACTGGTCCTATTGTCTCCAAGATGATTTTGTTGCCTGGATTTTGTGTCCTCAATTCATGAGCATAATCCCACAGTTGACCATAATGTGCTATCTCATCTGCTCTAATCTTTTTCAGGCATGCCAGTTTAGCCCTAGCCAATTTAAATATGTTTGTACGCATGTTACATTGCTTTTGCACCTTCTTAGCAAAGGATTTCAGAGACAAATTTTCATTATCTCTAATCTCATCCAAGTATTCTTCTGCAATCATGGGAGCAGTCAACTCCTGCACCTCCCAGACCCTCTCACACTTGCGTTTGTCAAACAATTTGGTCACAACAAAAGACCCATCTCTTTTGGTATGTTTAGTCGCAATCAATTTCCACTTACATTTGGACCTGCAACCAACTTCAACCCTTATGTTGTTGTTCCTCTTCTTCTTTAGTTGCCTTCTATTCCTCACATGGTACATTGCAATTGCAACTCTCAACTCCTTCACATCAGAGAAAACCATTCCTACTTTGAAAGTTGGGTTGTGCATATCTGTCAGCTTGTTGAAAGTCTTCCACTTGTATGTCAGTCCTCCATTCATCTCCTGGGGCAGCTCGAGCTCTTCTTCTCCAATATCCTGGTAAGGTTGGCTCACAAACTTTAGACTAGCCTTCGCAACTAAAGCATCTGTCACATCTTCATCGACATTCTTCTTGAACTGATCATCGTCTTCATTAAAATCATAATCTGAATCTACGAAGTCACTGTCCAAATCTGATGAATTTGCAATGCAACAAGATAGAACATATGCCTTCTCATCATCCAAACTTTTAGCATCAAAAATTGCTTCATCTGCCAGCTCCTCTTCAACAGACATAGGCACTTTACCTTTTGCTGCATTTTTGGTTTGCTCATCATCGTCCATTCTTCGCTTCTTCACATGTTTTGATGGACTTATAACTGCAGGTAGTGCCACTGGCTCAAGAACAACATCATCCCATCTTTGTTTCTCCAACAGATTGGCATGATCAACATAAACAGTCAATTTTTTCTCTTGTACTAAGCACGTCTTCATCAGATCTGCATCTTTCTCCCACTTGATTGCCACCAAACCGTCCCGAACAGTACACCCATGCTTGAATCAGTACACCCTTAAGCTACTATCACTAGTGTTGTATCCCAATTCCTAGAGAATATAGTCTAGATGGTAACAACTGAAACTCCACCAGCTGAGTTCATCAAACAAATCCACTTTTCTATCTAGATAAGTTCTACTCCTTCCCATGGCACAGAAGAACCCTCCATGGTTAACTTCTATACTGAATCGATCAAAACTTGGACCTAAATTGCAACAGAAAACCATAAATTTCATAAGAAATCCACATTTTTTCCACGGGCGCAAAGCAGAGACACTACCAAGTGGTACCGAACAAAATCAACAAAAATTCAACATTACAACTAATGCCATAAGAATTTATTCCTACTAGAAGACACGACATTCATAAAAGAACCACTAAAATTGATCTAAATTCGAGGAGATCAAACCCTAAATAATATCCCCAATTCTAGTCACAGATCATCGCACTCACCGTAGTTTGGCGCCTCCATCCATGGATCTCGCCGACTCGGCGGGACTTCGTCTTCCGCCGCTCGCCATTGCTCCCCGATGCTGCTTCCGCCGCCGCCCGCGTCGTCGGCGACAAGGTTGACCGTCACTTGCATGTCTATCTGACGGGAGCCAAACCGATCAACGTTGTTCTGGACTGATGAGTGAAGGGAGCTTCTGCAATACTACAGATGGTCAGACCTCCTCTCACGGTAGTTAGAACTTCTGTCACCAAAGTGCTCATCTCCGGTAACTTATGTGACCAGCCATGCATTTATCTCAGGCAACAATGATGACTATGTTAGGATGTCAATGCGGGAGGTGTGGCGCCACAGTTGAGGCCTAGATGTCGTCATTCCAAGGTCGAGGATGAGACAATGTGGTTGTGGGAAGGCCGTGGCCATATCTGTCGGACGACGATGTCAGTGCTCGTTCAAAATAGACGATGGTTAATTCCGCGGCTCAGCTCAAGAGAGGCTAGGAAGGCACACATACAGAAGGGGTGATAAAGGCACACATACACCCTGCTCGCCTCCCAATTTGACCATGAGGGAGGAATGCAAAGAATAACAAGGGGAACAATGACAAATACAAAATGGCTAGCGAACCTTGTGCATCAATTCCTTCTTTTCTTTCTAATCCTAAAGCGTTATTAGTTGATCTAGCTTCTCTTCTACAACCAGTGGACCAATAAGCTAGTCCTGCTTGTGCGCAAGTTGTTGGGCATCATACCTACTAGGAAGAATGTCAAGCGAAGGACGAGAGAAGAAATCAATGATCTTAGCTCATAAATTCACTTTAGTTTCATCAGAATTTGTTTATTTCGCTCATTAATTCATTCTGATAGCTACACAGAGGTATTTCCTTACTCAAAGTGCATGGAACCTCCATGTGTGGTTTTGGTAATTAATGACAATCCATATAGACTAATGTTTGCATTGAGTGATATTTTTTAGGAGTTGTCCATAGGAAATTTTTGAAGCTATGTTGACTTCAAGGTTGCAATACGAAGAAATTGATGAATAATATGTCTTGAAGAAGAAGCTATTGATCTCTCATGTGTATCTTCAAGACATCAACATAATGAAGAAAGAAGTAATGAGGTGCAAGTTCAAGATGAGCCACCTCGAAGAGATCATATGCTTGAAGCTTGCGTGGTTTTTTATTTCAAGAAGAAGCAAATGAAGAATATCAAGTGACAAGTGTGTCTTGAAGAATAGATGGAGTGGTATATCATGTATACCTGAAAGACATCGACATGATGAAGAATGAAGAAATGAAGTGCAAGTTCAAGATAAGCATCTAGAAGAGATCATAGGTTTGAAGCTAGACATTCTTATGGTTATCATGGATATGTGAAGACAAAGAAGAGGCTCTCCCATAGGAGTATGGGTGAGCAATTTGCAAATCTTCAACAAGCAAATGTAATCAAGAAAGGTGTTCCATCTTGAGGTGGTCAAGATCGTCATCATCAACCTCAAGTGGAATATGCGCAAGGCAAAGGTATGATCTTGATAGGGTTTGTTTCTTACCGGTCTCGTGGTGTTAGTTGTGAGACCAGGTTATAGGATAGATAGTCGTACTATCAAGAGGGGCTCTCAAGTGAGTAACTTCATCGTATCGTTCGGAGAGAGCTCAAACATTTGCATCATTGGCATCATGTTTCTTGGTTCTTATATGGTTCTTATCCATGAGAGGATTTAAAGCCTGTGTTAATCTCCATGACAAGCTCTAGTTCATCTAAAATGGATTTCATATGCATTCTCTATTGTGTTTCGATATTGGTGGTTTTACCGGTTGATGGTTCCGAAGTGCAGGAGATCAATTGTAGTACTTTTCAGTAAAAAAATTGTAGAAATACGAGTAGATAAAGGTATTGGTTAGCGGAGTTGACAAGTAAACAATAATAAGATTATAAGAATGTAACAGTTTTGTTGTTTTGGGTGTATAGTTTGCAATAAAATAAAGTACTAAAAGTAAACAACAATATGTGACAGGTGGTCCCGATGTCGGCATGGATTTAGTAGCATTTAGAGTTCTACACAACATGGTAAATATTTTATCAACTTTCATTCCCTTAGGGCCGAAGCCTAAATTAGGTGCAGAGATATGAGGAAATGCATCGCTTATGATGGGTCCTAGATCCATTTTCATGTGCAAGTATAGGATTCATTAAGACATAAATGTCCCACATAGCAATTAGTTCATCGGTCCCCAACATAAACCCCTCTAATGCAACTCAAAATATTGGAAAATGGTTTCTGTCATTTCGTCCCTTCCAATACTCATTATTGCTTTAAAGTGCAGCCCTATGAGCCCATATGTAATATATAGTAGATGCTCGCATAAAACCATCATAGAACAATATAAACGATAAAAACTTGACCAAATACTCATTCACATCATTTAGAATCATAGCCAGATCATCCTATGCCCCCGAAAACATGGAGAACTACTCACAAGTGTCAAACATAATACGGACCAGAGGCATAATGGTTACAACACAATCTGAAATTAGTATAATCTCTCCACCAAATAAAGACAAAGTACTAATCACAAACGTGCAACTAGCTCTTTAAAAAACATTATATTCGGGGTTCAATCAAACACAAACTATGATGGAGATGAAGTCGATCTCGCGGATGATGATGGTGATGATGATGGTGCTAATGAAGATGTCTCCCCCTATGTCAAGGAGGAATGGTGATGACGATGACATCGATTCCCCTTCAGAGGAGGCACCGGTGCGGCAGGATTTTCCCTCTCCCGCAGTAGGAGAGGAATTTCGCTTCCGCCGCCGCCTCAATAAATCTCGGCAAAAGTATGGCTTAGGTTTTTTTGGCGAACGAAGGCGTCTGTTAAAGGGGGACCCAGGATGATGTTCGAGGGCCAAATGAGCCTAGGTGGCGCGCCAGCAGAGGGGAGCGCGCCACCTGACCTCTTTTGGTCTTCATGGTTCCCCTCTTGTACTTCTTGGGCCCACGGTCTTTATCTTGATGAAAAAGTGACCAAGTATTTTTTCCTTTGATTTTTAGGTGTCGAGAAGGTCCGTGAAACAAAAAATTACAAAAGGAGGTTTTTTGTCTCCTAGACATTAAATACAAATGAAAGGGACTTTGTAGGAAAGTCCTGGAAATCAACTAAAAATGCATAAACAATGATGTATGATGGGAAATATCAATGAAAACTAATCATATATGTCACAATATTGATGATGTAAATTGCACGTATCACCGGTTTGTCTTTTATAGATAGGTAAAACCTTTATTCATTTGTTTCTATCTTACCTTGCTGGACTATGATGTTTCAACACATATTGTTATAGAGCTTGTTGTTTTGATTTCAACGAGCGCAAGATCATCAAAATGGGAGTTCAGATGAAAAATATTATTGAACTTTTCATACCATGATGTCCTGTAGTTTTCTTTAGCGGTAGTACCGGCCAAGTACAGGTTCTACTTCCCAAAATGACCAAAAACCTTCTATTAATCCTCTTTTAGTTTCCGGTACTTAACCCGTACTACCGGCGGGCGGTAGTAGCTCCACAAATGGCCGGAGGTACTCATTATGCTTGCGTTGATAACCATGGGGAAATCCTTAATTGTGATGGATCAATAGGTGGCTTTCTGAAGGTCATTGTAGTGTTTATTAGGAGATGTACCAGTACATCTTATTAATGAGCTCTCCCCATACAAAAAGTACACAAAGACATAGCTCATCCTAATTATAAGTAGTACCAATACTAGTGGTGGAACCTACACTCCTCGAGAACCCCTCAACCATACCCCAAACACACTCTCAACACTCTTGCTTTAGTTTACTTTCATTATTTACTTTGCTTTTAGTTACTTCAAACTCTATAATTATTGCCATCTTATCAACTTATAGTATAAGCTATTTCCAAACCATGGTTTGGGTGTGAACGTAGCTGCACCTGACAACACAGTTGCAGGGTTGCGTTTATAGCCATTTGCAAAGCTTCTCGGGGACGATCTTATATAAATAATATTTGTTGCTACAAGTACTGCAACAACACTATTGTTGATCAGAGGAACCCAGTCATCATACTGGTATTTACAAGTTTTTTGGATAACCGATAGATTTCTCTTGGCAAATTTAAGGGGGTCTTCTTTCCCTAAGTGTCCCATCCGTTATAGCTCGTTTTGCCCCCATTGTTGACCATCTTTGACCTTGCTATCTCCATTTCCCTCCAATGATTCTTTATCCATTTAAGAGAAAAGATAGAGGATATCTAAATCTACATCTTCACTAATCAAATCCCTCTCTTTGTGAGGGGAACCACCTAGATCTAGATCTAGATCTTGGAGAAACTTGGAGTTCTTTGTGGATTTTCTTTGTTCTTGCTCTCTTATTCCCCCATAAGCTTTTGTAGCTTTGGTGGAATTTGGGTGAAGGATATATCATTGAATTTGGTGCATCGGTTTGAGCTTTCCACAAAGATGTGTGTAAGTGGAAGTGAGGAACTTGTTACTCTTGGGTTCTTGGAACTCTAGACGACTTTGAGGCATTTGTGGAGATTTCTTGCAACCACACCTCAAGGTGAGGCCTATTTTGGAGCTTGGGAAGCACTAATCCATTGCACCTCTCCAACGGAGATTAGCACTCGCAAGAGTGTGAACTTTGAGATAAATCATCGTCTCCGTGTTCCTCGGTTATCTCCATACTCGAGGTCTTTACTTATGCACTTTACTTTGTGATAGCCTTCGTGCGTGAATTTATGTATCTTGATATCACATAGTTTATTGTATTTCTTAGCATAAGTTGTTGGTGCACATAGGTAAACCATAATATATTGGTTTTAGGCTTAATAAATTAATCTCAAGTTTTATTCCGCATTTGCTAAATCCATCTCGTAAAAGTTTTAAATCGCCTATTCAACCCTCCTCTAGGCGGCATTGATACGTCTCCGACGTATCGATAATTTCTTATGTTCCATGCCACATTATTGATGATATCTACATGTTTTATGCATACTTTATGTCATATTTATGCATTTTCCGGCACTAACCTATTAACGAGATGCCGAAGAGCCGATTCTTTGTTTCTGCTGTTTTTGGTTTCAGAAATCCTAGTAAGGAAATATTCTCGGAATTGGACGAAATCAACGCCCAGGGGCCTATTTTACCACGAAGCTTCCAGAAGACCGAAGAGGAGACGAAGTGGGGCCACGAGGTGGCCAGACAACAGGTCGGCACGGCCCAGGTCTTGGCCGCGCGGCCCTGTCGTCTGGGCCCCTCGTGATGCCCCCTGACCTGCCCTTCCGCCTACATATAGTCTTCGTCGCGAAACCCCCAGTACCGAGAGCCACGATAAGGAAAACCTTCCAGAGACGCCGCCGCCGCCAATCCCATCTCGGGGGATTCAGGAGATCGCCTCCGGCACCCTGCCGGAGAGGGGATTTATCTCCCGGAGGACTCTACACCGCCATGGTCGCCTCCGGAGTGATGAGTGAGTAGTTCACCCCTGGACTATGGGTCCATAGTAGTAGCTAGATGGTTGTCTTCTCCTTATGTGCTTCATTGTCGGATCTTGTGAGCTGCCTAACATGATCAAGATCATCTATCTGTAATGCTATATGTTGTGTTTGTTGGGATCCGATGGATAGAGAATACTATGTTATGTTGATTATCAATCTATGTGTTGTTTATGATCTTGCATGCTCTCCGTTACTAGTAGATGCTTTGGCCAAGTTGATGCTTGTAACTCCAAGAGGGAGTATTTATGCTCGATAGTGGGTTCATGTCTCCGTGAATCTGGGGGAGTGAGAGAAACCTCTAAGGTTATGGATGTGTTGTTGCCACTAGGGATAAAACATTGATGCTATGTCCGAGGATGTAGTTATTGATTACATTACGCACCATACTTAATGCAATTGTCTGTTGTTTGCAACTTAATACTGGAAGGGGTTCGGATGATAACCTGAAGGTGGACTTTTTAGGCATAGATACATGCTGGATAGCGGTCTATGTACTTTGTCGTAATGCCCAATTAAATCTCACAATACTCATCATATCATGTATGTGCATGGTCATGCCCTCTCTATTTGTCAATTGCCCAACTGTAATTTGTTCACCCAACATGCTATTTATCTTATGGGAGAGACACCTCTAGTGAACTGTGGACCCCGGTCCATTCTTTTACATCGAATACAATCTACTGCCATACTTGTTCTACTGTTCTCTGCAAACAATCATCATCCACACTATACATCTAATCCTTTGTTACAGCAAGCCGGTGAGATTGAAAACCTCACTGTTTCGTTGGGGCAAAGTACTTTGGTTGTGTTGTGCAGGTTCCACGTTGGCGCCGGAATCCCTGGTGTTGCGCCGCACTACATCTCGCCGCCATCAACCTTCAACGTGCTTCTTGGCTCCTACTGGTTCGATAAACCTTGGTTTCTTACTGAGGGAAAACTTGCCGCTGTACGCATCACACCTTCCTCTTGGGGTTCCCAACGGACGCGTGCTGTACGCGTATCAAGAAGATTTTCTGGCGCCGTTGCCGGGGAGATCAAGACACACTGCAAGGGGAGTCTCCACAATCCAATCTCTTTACTTTGTTTTTGTCTTACTTTATTTTATTTACTACTTTGTTTGCTGCATTATATCAAAATACAAAAAAATTAGTTGCTAGTTTTACTTTATTTACTGTCTTGTTTGCACTCTATATCAAAAAACACAAAAAAATTAGTTACTTGCATTTGCTTTACTTATTTCAACATGTTTCCTTTTAATTTCATCGTAAAAGATATACCGGTGGGGCAAGGGTCTATAATTGGAAGAGATAATATAGAAGAATTTTTCACCGATGTTAGTATGCATGAAGATCTTAAAGATATACCCCTTGCAAAAGCTGTCCCTACTTATGAAGATGCCTCTGTTTGTTTGGTACGCATGATGGAAGCTAGATTTATTAGTCTCAACCCCATGATACAACATATGTTTCTTACACTTTCTGATATGGAGAGGGGAGAGAAGAGAGATTTTGTTCTAAAAGTCTTAGTGCGAGAATTTGCGGATATAGCTAAAGAAGCTAGAAAAGTTTTTAGTAAGCATGATAGGCTTGGTATGATCACCGATTTTAAAAGAACACTTGAGAAGATGGATATGGATAGAATCAAGTATACTAATAATGTTAATAATGGTGGGGAGATTAAAGCACCAATACCATGTAAGCTCCTAGCAATGCATGAGGCACTAGAAAATAACTATGCTTGGCTTGTTCCTGAAAATTTGTTTGATGAGAGTAGCAAGCCCAAGACTAATGAAAAGGGAGCCGCTGAAACTTATGTATCCAATATACTATGCATGGTTGAGAAAACTCCACACCCCGCTGTAGATGCACCATCTCTTGATAATACTTGATACACACTTTCTGCGCCTAGCTGAAAGGCGTTAAAGAAAAGCGCTTATGGGAGACAACCCATGTTTTTACTACAGTACTTTTATTTTATATTTGAGTCTTGGAAGTTGTTACTACTGTAGCAACCTCTCCTTATCTTAGTTTTGTGCATTGTTGTGCCAAGTAAAGTCGTTGATAGTAAGGTCCATACTAGATTTGGATTACTGCGCAGAAACAGATTTCTTTGCTGTCACGAATCTGGGCCTAATTCTCTGTAAGTAACTCATAAAATTATGCCAATTTACGTGAGTGATCCCTAGATATGTACGCAACTTTCATTCAATTTGAGCATTTTCATTTGAGCAAGTCTGGTGCCTCAATAAAATTCGTCTTTACGAACTGTTCTGTTTTGACAGATTCTGCCTTTTATTTCGCATTGCCTGTTTTGCTATGCTTGATGGATTTTTCGATACCATTGACTTTCAGTAGCTTTGTGCAATGTCCAGAAGTGTTAAGAATGATCATGTCACCTCTGAACATGTAAATTTTGATTGTGCACTAACCCTCTAATGAGTTGTTTTGAGTTTGGTGTGGAGGAAGTTTTCAAGGATCAAGAGAGGGAGATGATACAACATGATCAAGGAGAGTGAAAGCTCTAAGCTTGGGGATGCCCCGGTGGTTCACCCCTGCATATATCAAGAAGACTCAAGCGTCTAAGCTTGGGGATGCCCAAGGCATCCCCTTCTTCATCGACAACATTATCAGGTTCCTCTAGTGAAACTATATTTTTATTCCATCACATCTTATGTACTTTGCTTGGAGCGTCGGTTTGTTTTTGTTTTTGTTTTGTTTGAATAAAATGGATCCTAGCATTCATTGTGTGGGAGAGAGACACGCTCCGCTGTTGCATATGGACAAATATGTCCTTAGGCCTTACTCATAATATTCATGGCGAAAGTTTCTTCTTCGTTAAATTGTTATATGGTTGGAATTGGAAAATGATACATGTAGTAATTGCTATAATGTCTTGGATAATGTGATACTTGGCAATTGTTGTGCTCATGTTTAAGCTCTTGCATCATATACTATGCACCCATTAATGAAGAAATACATAGAGCATGCTAAAATTTGGTTTGCATAATTGGTCTCTCTAAGGTCTAGATAATTTCTAGTATTGAGTTTGAACAACAAGGAAGACGGTGTAGAGTCTTATAATGTTTAAAATATGTCTTTTATGTGAGTTTTGCTGCACCGCTTCATCCTTGTGTTTGTTTCAAATAATCTTGCTAGCCTAAACCTTGTATCGAGAGGGAATACTTCTCATGCATCCAAATCCTTGAGCCAACCACTATGCCATTTGTGTCCACCATACCTACCTACTACATGGTATTTCTCCGCCATTCCAAAGTAAATTGCTTGAGTGCTACCTTTAAAATTTCTATCCTCTACCTTTACAATATATAGCTCATGGGACAAATAGCCTAAAAACTATTGTGGTATTGAATATGTAATTATGCACTTTATCTCTTATTAAGTTGCTTGTTGTGCGATAACCATGTTCCTGGGGACGCCATCAACTACTCTTTGTTGAATATCATGTGAGTTGCTATGCATGTTCGTCTTGTCTGAAGTAAGGGAGATTTACCGCTAGAATGGTTAGAGCATTGCATAATGTTCGAGAAGAACATTGGGCCGCTAACTAAAGCCATGATCCATGGTGGAAGTTTCAGTTTTGGACAAATATCCTCAGTCTCATATGAGAAAATTAATTGTTGCTACATGCTTATGCATATAAGAGGAGTCCATTATCTGTTGTCTATGTTGTCCCGGTATGGATGTCTAAGTTGAGAATAATCAATAGCGAGAAATCCGATGCGAGCTTTCTCCTTAGACCTTTGTACAGGCGGCATAGAGGTACCCCTTTGTGACACTTGGTTAAAACATGTGCATTGCGATGATAATCCAGGTAATCCGAGCTAATTAAGACAAGGTGCGGGCACTATTAGTATACTATGCATGAGGCTTGCAACTTGTAAGATATAATTTACATAACACATATGCTTTATTACTACCGTTGACAAAATTGTTTCTTGTTTTCAAAATCAAAGCTCTAGCACAAATACAACAATCGATGTTTTCCTCTTTGAAGGGCCTTTCTTCTACTTTTATTGTTGAGTCAGTTCACCTATCTCTCTCCATCTCAAGAAGCAAACACTTGTGTGAACTGTGCATTGATTCCTACATACTTGCATATTGCACTTGTTATATTACTTTACATTGACAACTATCCATGAGATACACATGTTATAAGTTGAAAGCAACCGCTGAAACTTAATCTTCCTTTGTGTTGCTTCAATGCCTCCACTATGAATTATTGCTTTATGAGTTAACTCTTATGCAAGACTTATTGATGCTTGTCTTGAAGTACTATTCATGAAAAGTCTTTGCTATATGATTCATTTGTTTACTCATGCCATTTACATTGTTTGGATCACTGCATTCATTACATATGCTTACAATAGTATGATCAAGGTTATGATGGCATGTCACTCCAGAAATTATCTTTGTTATCGTTTACCTGCTCGGGACGAGCAGAAACTAAGCTTGGGGATGCTGATACGTCTCCGACGTATCGATAATTTCTTATGTTCCATGCCACATTATTGATGATATCTACATGTTTTATGCATACTTTATGTCATATTTATGCATTTTCCGGCACTAACCTATTAACGAGATGCCGAAGAGCCGATTCTTTGTTTTCTGCTGTTTTTGGTTTCAGAAATCCTAGTAAGGAAATATTCTCGGAATTGGACGAAATCAACGCCCAGGGGCCTATTTTACCACGAAGCTTCCAGAAGACCGAAGAGGAGACGAAGTGGGGCCACGAGGTGGCCAGACAACAGGGCGGCGCGGCCCAGGTCTTGGCCACGCGGCCCTGTCGTCTGGGCCCCTCGTGACGCCCCCTGAACTGCCCTTCCGCCTACATATAGTCTTCGTCGCGAAACCCCCAGTACCGAGAGCCACGATACGGAAAACCTTCCAGAGACGCCGCCGCCGCCAATCCCATCTCGGGGGATTCAGGAGATCGCCTCCGGCACCCTACCGGAGAGGGGATTCATCTCCCGGAGGACTCTACACCGCCATGGTCGCCTCCGGAGTGATGAGTGAGTAGTTCACCCCTGGACTATGGGTCCATAGCAGTAGCTAGATGGTTGTCTTCTCCTTATGTAATTCATTGTCGGATCTTGTGAGCTACCTAACATGATCAAGATCATCTATCTGTAATGCTATATGTTGTGTTTGTTGGGATCCGATGGCTAGAGAATACTATGTTATGTTGATTATCAATCTATGTGTTGTTTATGATCTTGCATGCTCTCCGTTACTAGTAGATGCTTTGGCCAAGTTGATGCTTGTAACTCCAAGAGGGAGTATTTATGCTCGATAGTGGGTTCATGTCTCCGTGAATCTGGGGAGTGAGAGAAACCTCTAAGGTTATGGATGTGCTGTTGCCACTAGGGATAAAACATTGATGCTATGTCCGAGGATGTAGTTATTGATTACATTACGCACCATACTTAATGCAATTGTCTGTTGTTTGCAACTTAATACTGGAAGGGGGTCGGATGATAACCTGAAGGTGGACTTTTTAGGCATAGATGCATGATGGATAGAGGTCTATGTACTTTGTCATAATGCCCAATTAAATCTCACAATACTCATCATATCATGTATGTGCATGGTCATGCCCTCTCTATTTGTCAATTGCCCAACTGTAATTTGTTCACCCAACATGCTATTTATCTTATGGGAGAGACACCTCTAGTGAACTGTGGACCCCGGTCCATTCTTTTACATCGAATACAATCTACTGCAATACTTGTTCTACTGTTCTCTGCAAACAATCATCATCCACACTATACATCTAATCCTTTGTTACAGCAAGCCGGTGAGATTGACAACCTCACTGTTTCATTGGGGCAAAATACTTTGGTTGTGTTGTGCAGGTTCCACGTTGGCGCCGGAATCTCTGGTGTTGCGCCGCACTACATCTCGCCGCCATCAACCTTCAACGTGCTTCTTGGCTCCTACTGGTTCGATAAACCTTGGTTTCTTACTGAGGGAAAACTTTCCGCTGTACGCATCACACCTTCCTCTTGGGGTTCCCAACGGACGCGTGCTGTACGCGTATCAGGCATCTATGTCTGTTTACTTACTACTCGATCCCATGCTTAATACAAAAAGCAGTTATAGTGTGAAAAGTGCCAACTCACTATCTTATTATTTATGATTTGAATAGGTTGGTGGTATTTAAAGTAGAAAGGTGAAAGTGTAGATAATTAAGTTCATAAGATACAAGGGAATCCGCCTTTTTTTCTGCACGCAGGTAGGTCATTGATGACCCACAAGTATAGGGGTTGTATCATAGTGTCAACACCCGGATTTTTAAGTCCAGATGCCTATTATGTCATACATCGCAATCACAGGAATATTGTTGTTGCGAGGCATAATAGTTAAGTATCACAGTCATCATTCATTACAAACCATAATGTCTTACAAATTGGAATCACATGATCCATATTACACGAATAGTTGATCTATTGATCAACAAACAAACACAAGTTCATAGCGGAAGCGTAAGATACAAGGACTCTCTAGTCCACAGGCCAACGCTTGACGTCGGAAGACTCCTAGTTGTCGTAGGCGTCCTGCTGGTCATCTCCTTGTTCATCTTCATACTCTGGCCATTTGAATAGCCAGGGACAAAGCCGTGAGTACTTCAAGTACTCGCAAACTAATACTAATGTAAGTGCTAGACATTTCTAGTAGGGTTTGCTAAGCTCTAGTTTATTTGCATAAAGCAAATTTTAGTTCACAAGTATTTGAGAAAAGCTTATTCAAGTGTTAACTAACTCAAGTGGGAACATTAGTGTCATTCCCACCATTCAAGTGGTGATTTCAATTCAATTCACCACTTCACCATTCCTTTCACCCATTTCATTTCAACATCATTTTCAAGAATTTGACATCGGAAACTGTATGGCCTTTCCAACCGTCTGTAACCGTGGACGCGGCTATTCGAATAGATTGACACTCTGCAGAGGTTGCACACTTGTGCCACAACATTTGATTTCATCCGTTGGGATTACCCCGAATCATCGTAACACAGTACGCGGATCATCAACCATAACCTTTCACTTATAAATCCTAGTATGAGCACCTCTCCCATGAGCTTGGCCTCCCAGTGAAGACCAACTGTCAACCTGGGAACTGCACAGGGCTTGGCCGTACAATTCACCTCAATTCACATCATTTCTCAACAATGGAGGCAGCCTCAAGCATAACCCCTATGATGTGTGTTCAGAGGGAACCCATACTAAGATGCATAAACTTCCAGTTAAGCCCTACCCATAATCAGGTATTGTGGGGGTACTCAATATTGGAAAGGTATCGCATTCAAACCAATATCATGTTTATCAAAAATCACCATCTTCTCTTGTTCATATTCACCTTCAAAAATCATTCAATGGAATGCTTCATCATTCCAAGGTTTCGAAATTCAATTCAATTCACATGGTTCCCATCTAGAGTAGTCAAGTTTTAATTCATTAGCACTAGCTCTAATCATGAGGGTGCTATCTTGCTTTGCTAGATTGAGACTAACTTTACTACTCTAGTAAACTTCTTTACTTTGACCAAAGTTAGCTATAAAGGCTATGGTGCCTTGCCCCAAAGGGCTTTGCACTTTGCAAGAATATTAGCTTGCCTTGGTAGTTCTCAAAGTTCTCCTCCTCCTCTTGGTAGCAACCTTCTTCCTCCGGGTATTCTCCGGTGCTAGCGTCTAAATTTAAATACGAATATAATTACTCAACTAATTCAATGGCTATTCCATACATCACATATATTCACACCAACTATTCTAAGCACACAATTAATCTAATTATGGTGCATTGGTTGTGTTGCTTGAGGAGAAATAATTTCCTTTTATTTAATATGTAAATGATAGTTTCCATAGGGTTTTTGAGAAATAATTTCCTCTCATTGAAGTCTTCTTAAGATTTAATTTCTCAAACAATCATGCAATGAACTTATATTGACCTAAGTCAAACATTCATTATCATCATTTGAGAAAATGATTTAAATGAGGTAGACCACCTCATACCATTTAATAATGCAACAAATGATTTAAATCTCCAAGTAATTCATATAAGAGAGTTTGGCCAGGGGTCCAAACATCACATGAATTCCTTTGGGACAAGATTTAAATGAAGTAAAATACTTCATATGATTTGCATAATAGTTTTGGACAATATCACTTAACTAAACTAGCCATATCATCCATTAATTAAACTAGGGCCTGATCATGCAAAGTGACCACACCATTTTCTTGCATAAACAATTAGTGTAAGTCAAATGTGAGCTATTGGAGTTGGAATTAACTTAATATCTATTTTGGTTGATTTTTAATAATTATTTGAATAGGGAAAAGTCCCTGCCTTCATCTTTTTATCAGATTAATTCTACACATGATCTTGAGGTGGGACCAGTGGTATATTGTAGATCTTTTTCATAGCTTTCTAACAATATAAAATTTGTTAAATTTGGCCAAACCAAACAGATTCTATGGATTTTCAAAGTTGGAGCCAGTATTGAATTTAAATGGATTTGAATAAATGGGCTGGCGGGAAACTGAGTTGGGCCTAAACGGTTTGAAAAAGGGAAAAACGGCCCAGCAGCGCAACTCGTGCGAGTGGGCCGCCTGACAGGGTGGGGGCCACTCGTCAGCAACTTATAAACACCGAATCGGTACGAGCGACGCGACGCGTTGGATTAGAAGGCAATCCAACGGCTCACCATCGTCGTCTTCTCCGACGAGAGAGGGTTACGGGCACGGCGGCGCTAGGGGGTCGGAGGGCTAACCAGAGCTCCAACAAGGGTGGGCAGTGTGCGTGAGGTAGATGTGGACGACGGCGAAGCAGCTGGTAGCAGTGGCGGAGCTCGAGGTGGCCTGGATCGACGGCGATTGCTCCAGGGCTTCCGCGGCTCCGATCTTGCGATTGCGGCGACTCCGGCGGCGATTGGCTTGGCTAATGGTGCGAGGAGAAGCGGTGAAGGGTGAGGAGTGAGATGGTGTGCTCAATGGCGTCCAGGGAACGCTCTATTTATAGAGGCGAGCAAGGGCTGCGGGGCAGTGTGGTGGTCGACATGGGCGCGGCGATTCCGGCGAGGTGTTGGGCTAGGCAAGGGTGCAGGGACGTTCTCCTCGTCCAGGCGAAGCTGTAGGTAGCAACGGCACGGTCGGGCGGTGTCTGTGGGCGACGCATTGCTTCCGTGTCGTCGGGCGGTGTCAACGGGATCTTCTTCGTCGTCTCCGGCGGCGGCGGTCCAGGGTCGGGTCGAGCGCGTGTCTGGTGGGTCTGAGGTGGCGCAGCGATGCTCAACGCCTTGCAAGCGGGGCCAGAGCGAGTGCGAAGCGATGGGGTGGCGCGTGTCCAGTGGCGTCCACGCGCGACGCGAGCGGCATCCATGGGTGATCTTGGCGCGCGATCTCCGGCGAAGTCGGCGTCGAGCTGGACCGTGGCTTGGCTATGCTGATGTAGGAGAGGGCGGTGGCGACGTTTGGCACCAGGGCCAGTGGTGGAGAGGAAGGAAGAGAGGGGAGGCTTGTCGGGGTGGCGACATGGCCGGCATGGCCATGCCCTAGCTGGCCATGCTCTCCCCTTAGGGTTACTATGTGTCATTAAGGGTGAGAGGGGGCAGGGGAACCAGTTAGGATAGTTTGGGGTAGATTAGGGTAGTGTAGATCACTATTTGACATAGTGTCAAATAGTTCCATATTTGGAATTTGTGAATTTTGTCCAAATTTGATTGAATTCAAATGGTTGCCCAATTTGAAAAGTGTGGGTTTGGTTGAGTTGTACTTGACCAGAGATGATGAGAGGTGGTGGTGGAATTGTTAAATTCAAAGAATTGCAATTTTGGTTAAGTGGGAGATTGTTCCACTTAATAAAATGTTGCAACTTTGGATGAGCATAGCATTTGATCTAGAAAGAATTTGGCATGGTGATCTTTACTAAAAGTGTTCACCTTTATGTTGTCTTGGATGAGGTGCAAAGAGTTAGCAAAGTTTAGTTTGGAAAATTTGAATTGCAGGGGCTCAAAGTAGTGATCAGACTATAATTGGCAGATTTGACCATTATCATATGTGAGCCAAATTTGAATTTGAAATCCATTTGATTTGTGTTTCTTTGATTCCAAAAGTTGTAAAAAGTGTTTAATAACATTGTTCAACTAATGGTGAAGACCAAATTGGTCTAGGGTCAAAATTTATAAAAATGGCATAAACCATATGTGAGGGTTTTAGGGTTTTTCCTTTTATTTGATTTCTTTCTCTTTTTGATTTATTTGGTTGGTGATCTTCTCGTGATCACATTAGGGTTTTAGAGTATAGCACATACACATAATAACAATCATCATGGCATATCAATCAAATACACAAGTCCTATGCAGGGCACTATATGCACTTTAAAAAGTTTTTGTTGGTTTGAAATTTTGCTCTCTGGAATTCTTCTAACTTTCTTTTTATTGAAATTTGGGATGTTACAAACCCTTCCCCCTTACAAAAGATCTCGTCCCGAGATCGAAAAGAAAGTTAGGTACTAAAGAGATCTGGGTACTCCTTCTTCATGAAGTCTTCGCGTTCCCAGGTGGCTTCATCTTCAGTGTGATTGCTCCATTGTATCTTCAAAAACTTGATGCTTCGGGTGCGGGTGGTTCGGTAAGCTTACTCCAGGATGTGAGTCGGCACTTCGCGGTATGTCAGGTCCTTCTTGATATCCACCGATCGGTGATCGATGTTCTTGAACACTTCGGTCTTCTCAGGGACTTCAAGGCACTTCCGGAGGAGTGAGATGTGAAACACGTCGTGTACCGCCGACATTTCTTCGGGCAACTCCAGTTGATATGATACTTCACCTCGGTGACTCAGAACTTTGAAAGGTCCGACATATCGGGGTGCGAGCTTTCCTTTCAGCTGAAACCTCTGCATTCCTTTCAAGGGGGATACCTTGAGATAGACGAAGTCTCTGATCTCGAAGGTCATCTCCCGACGTATCTTGTTGGCGTAGCTCTTCTGTCTTGATTGCGCTGTCTTGAGGTACTCGCGAATCTTCTGCACTTTCTCTTCGGCTTCACGAAGAACATCTGGGCCAAAAACTTGGCTTTCTCTGACTTCCGACCAGTTTAGGGGGGTACGGCACTTCCTTCCGTACAAGGCTTCAAAGGGGGCCATCTGCAGGCTGGCTTGATAGCTATTGTTGTAAGAGAATTTTGCGTAAGATAAGCAGTCTTCCCACTTGGATCCATATTCCAGTACACATGCTCTCAGCATGTCCTCCAGTATCTGGTTGACTCTCTCAGTCTGTCCGTCGGTCTGAGGGTGATAGGCGGTGCTGAAATTCAGACGGGTTCCTAGTCCTTCATGCACTTTCTGCCAGAATCTTGAGGTGAACTGTGATCCTCTATCTGACACTATCGACTTCGGGGTTCCGTGCAGGGCGACTATTCTGGAAATGTACAGTTCAGCTAACTTCGGGCCTTGATAAGTGGTCTTGACGGCGATGAAATGGGCGACTTTGGTCAATCTATCGACAACTACCCATATTGAATCATTGCCTTTGCTGGATTTGGGCAGTCCGGTGATAAAGTCCATTCCTACGGAGTCCCACTTCCATTCTGGAATCTGCAGTGGTTGTAGCAGTCTGGCGGGTCGTTGATGTTCTGCCTTGACTCTCTGACAGATGTCACACTTGGCGATGTAGCTGCCGATTTCTCTCTTCATTCCATGCCACCAGAATTGCTCCTTCAGGTCTTGATACATCTTGGTACCTCCGGGGTGGATTGAATAAAGGGTGTCATGGGCTTCTTGCAGGATGACTTGCTTCAAGTCTGAGTACGATGGTACGCAGAGGCATTCTTTGTACTAAAGGATTCCGGCTTCATCTACGGTGAATCCGGGGGCTTTTCCTGCGGCTATCTGCTTCTTGATTCCGTCGATGCTAGCGTTGTCCTTCTGGGCTTCCTTGATCTGGCTAACCAAGGTGGGTTGCAGTTCTATGCTGGCTAGGAATCCTTCACTAACAAGTTCAAGTCTGAACTGTTCAAACTCCTGATACAGGCTGGGCTGCTCGGTTGTGATCATGGAGTTCAACTGACACGGCAGTCGACTCAAGGCATCCGCTACCACATTGGCCTTGCCGGGGTGGTAGTGAATCTCCATGTCGTAATCCTTGATCAATTCTATCCATCGGCGTTGTTTCATGTTCAGCTCCTTCTGGGTGAAGATATATTTCAGGCTCTTGTGGTCGGAGTAGATCTCGCATCGATTACCCATGAGGTAATGACGCCAAACTTTCAAGGCTAGGACCACGGCTGCAAGCTCGAGGTCATGGGTTGGGTAGTTCTGTTCATGTTGCTTTAGCTGTCTTGAAAGGTAGGATACAACCTTGCCTTCTTGCATAAGTACACATCCAAGACCATTCTTGGAGGCATCGCAATATACGTCAAAGGGCTTGGTGATATCTGGCATGATCAGGATTGGGGCTGTTGTCAGTCTACTCTTGAGCTGTTGAAAGCTCTCTTCACATTTGTCAGTCCACTCAAACTTCTTGTCCTTCTTCAACAGTTGGGTCATTGGTCGAGCGATGCTCGAAAAGCCTTCTACAAATCTGCGGTAATATCCAGCTAATCCAAGAAAAGCGCGGACCTCGGTTTGGGTGGTTGGGGCTTGCCATTCCATAACGGTTTTGATCTTGGCGGGATCTACGGCAATTCCTCCTGCAGACAAGATATGTCCCAGGAATCCTACTTCTTCCAACCAAAACTCACACTTGCTGAACTTGGCATACAACTGGTGGTGTCTAAGGGTTTCTAGGACAGTCTCCAAATGCTGTTCATGTTCCTCTTCGGACTTGGAGTATACCAGAATGTCATCGATGAAGACAACGACAAACTTGTGCAAAAAGTTCATGAAGATCTTATTCACGAGATTCATGAAATAAGCGGGGGCATTGGTCAGTCCAAACGACATGACGTTGTACTCATACAACCCATATCTGTTGGTAAAGGCAGTCTTTGGAATGTCGGTGGCTCGGATCTTCAGCTGATGATATCCAGTTCTAAGGTCTATCTTGGAGAAAACTTTGGCTTCGGTTAGTTGATCAAACAAGTCTTCTATCTTGGGTAGGGGGTATTTGTTTTTGATGGTGACATCGTTAAGCTTATGATAGTCCGTACATAAACGATTTGCACCATCCTTCTTGTCCACAAACAAAACTGGGGATCTCCAGGGGGATGCACTAGGTCTAATCAGACCTTTGGCTAACATATCATCTATCTGTTTCTTCAGCTCCACAAGCTCTGTTGCGTTCATGCTGTAGGCTCTCTGGGCTATGGGTCCAGTTCCGGGGATTAACTCGATGATGAACTCGATATACCGATCCGGGGGCATACCGGGTAGATCATCCGGAAACACATCAGGGTAGCGACAAACGACCCTGATTTGATCCAGAGTTGGTTTGGATACACTTTGGTTGCAGGTAAATTTTCTGGGTAGTCTTTCAGAGACATGCTCTACTATGATACCGGTGCTGCTAGTCATGGTGATGGCTTTCTTGGCACAGTCTATCAATCCATTGTGTTTTGACATCCAGTCCATTCCTAGTACGACTTCCAAACCTTTGGTTCCCAGAATGATTAGATTGGCATAGAAATCTACATCATGGATTTTGATGGGTACATTTTTGCAAAATTTTCTGGCTTTGGTGGTTGATCCGGGAATTTGAACTATCATAACATGCTTCAAACTGATAGGTTGAATTTTACTTGTTGATGCAAAGTCTTCAGTGACAAAAGAATGAGATGCCCCGGAATCAAACAACACTCTGGCAGGGATGTGGTTGACAGAAAACATACCCAGTACAACATCTGGTGCTTCCTGGGCTTCTTCGGCGTTCATGTGGTAGAGACGGTCGTTGCGGTTATTGGGGTTGTTGGGGGTGAACTTCTTGCCGGTGGAGACACGGCATTGTTGCTGAGCAGGTGCAGCAGTGTTGCCTGCGAGCTTGGTGAGCCTCTTGGGACACTCGTTGGAGTAGTGCCCCACTACACCACACTCATAACAAGTGATGGTGGCCTTGTCCTTGGTCGCAACGGGGATGGCGTTGCTTCCGGTTCTGGGAGTGGTGTTGGTGTTGCTGTTGTTGTTGTTGGGGGCTCTGGGCGGAGCGCGGTGGTAGTAGTAGTTGTTGTTGTAGTTGTTGTTGTTGTAGCCTCCTGGCTTGGAGTTTCCTCCACTCCGGTTCTGATAACCGGGGCGCGAGTTCTGCATCGGGGACTTGTTGTTGTTTCTCGGAGTGAAACCTCCGCTTGAGCTGGGGCGATACTTCTGGGCATTGCTAGACCCACTTTGATTCATCATGCGGCGCTTGCGGTTTTCATTGGCTTGGTTCAGCTTGCCCTCCATCTGGATGGCGGAGTCAACAAGGGCTTCAAGGTCAGCGAAGGGGATGTTGACGAGGACAGTCTGCATCTCATCATGCAGTCCGTTCAGGAATCTCTCCTGCCTCTTCTCGATGGTGTCGGTCTCATCGGGGGCATACCTTGACAGTGTAAGGAACCTGTCGCGGTATTCTACCACCGTCAAGCGACCTTGCTTCAGTTCACGGAACTCATCCCTCATCTTTTTGATAAGACCCGGGGGTACATGGTACTTGCTGAACTTGAGCTTGAAATCCTCCCAAGTCATGAACTGACCTCCGTTCATGGCACGGGTGCTTGTCCACCAAGCGCGGGCTGGTCCGGCAAGATAGTGGGTTGCAAACAAAACCTTCTCATTTGCTTCCACTCCAGCTACTTCCAAGTTATTCTCCATAGTCTGGAGCCAGTCGTCGGCGTCGAGGGGTTCTTCCGTCTTGCTAAACACCGGAGGATTGGTGTTCTGAAAGTTCTTGAGCTTGGATCCGGGGTGGTCATGATTTCCAGGGCCTTGATTGGCAATGTTCTGCAAGGCTGCGATGTTGGCTTGGCGTTCAGCTCTTTCTGTCTCCCTGTCGGCAAGCATGGTTTGCAGTAGTTGCATCATCGCATCGTTAGTGCGATTGGGAGGGGCCATCTGAAGATAGAGAAGATCATAAGATAAGAGGGAAATTTCTATGTTTTATTTTGGGTAAGTTCGAAAACATTTGAAACTTGTAATCTTTTCATGACAAACATAACATTCATTCATTCATTCATCACATAGTACAAACTAACACACACATACTTCCATGGTTTTAAGAACCATTCTCATGCTACGATACAAAGGACGGGATACAACTCACACCTACATAAGTGAAACTAGTGCAACTACTCCTCATCCTCGACGTCGAACGGGACGTAGTCGTCAGGTCCTGCCTCCAGGAACTCGTAGTCCTCCTCCTCGGTGAACTCGTCCTCCTCAAAGTTGTCGTCGTCGCTCAGGAAGGCTCCTCCTCCCTGAAGGTCGATACCTCCGTCGTCGTCCTCCATCTCTCTAAGCTGATCCTCCTGGGCCTTGACAGTGGCCTCAAGTGCTGCGATCTTGGCGTGAAGGCGCACAATCGTAGCGTCCTTCTTGGCACACTGCTGGCGAAGGGCCTTGCGGTCGTTGTTGAGTAGCTTGATCGCCTCACCCTGCTCGATGATGTGAGCATGGGTCTGGTTCGCGTAAACGCAAGTGGCGTCGAGGTCCTTCTGAGTCTGGTAGAGCATGAAGTCCAGGTGCTCCGCATGGTGCCTCAACTGCGGGTGCGGCTGCAGCTCCATAGGCACTCCCATGGCATCACGCCTCACGAGATGCGCGAAGCGAGAGGCGAGGATGCGCACCACGTTCTGTCCACAGAGACGCGCAAGTGCCTCCTGAAGGCCACGTGCGAGTCCATCAGCCAGTTGCTCTCGCGGAAGGAGAAGAGGATCCTCTCCGAGGTGGGAGGCTCCATCTTGCCCCTCAAGTCGGCAGTGATGATCCACTGCAACTCTCCTCCAGGAGTGTCGTCCACCTGAATTCTGTGGAACTCAGGGTGCGGGCGCTCGAGGAAGTCCGAAAGGGCGTTGAGGTCGTGCTCGAAGATCAGACTTCCCCCATTCCCAAGCTGGTAAAACTTGGTGTTGATGGGTTCATTCGGCTCCATCTGAAAGAGAATTGGATGAGTAAGTTAGAGAGTGAAAAGTGTGGCAAATTTTTAAGTAGATTCAAATAAGATAGAACATGATTCATCAAATTTTGGAAAAGTCTCAAAGACAAGAGTGTAAGTAAATTTTCACAAGTATCCTCTTCATTTGATTTCAAAGTTAAGTTTTTCAGAACGCCCATTCTAACTAAGGTCTTCTAAGGTCAAACAATGGCTCTGATACCAACTTGTCAACACCCGGATTTTTAAGTCCGGATGCCTATTATGTCATACATCGTAATCCCAGGAATATTGTTGTTGCGAGGCATAATAGTTAAGTATCACAGTCATCATTCATTACAAACCATAATGTCTTACAAATTGGAATCACATGATCCCTATTACACGAATAGTTGATCTATTGATCAACGAACAAACACAAGTTCATAGCGGAAGCGTAAGATACTGATGACCCACAAGTATAGGGGGTGTATCGTAGTATTTTGGATAAGTAAGAATGTAGATCCCAACGAGGAGCAGAAGGTGTTGACAAGCAGTTTCGATGAAGGATTCACTGTAAATGCTCACAGACAAGTATTCAGGGGGTTTTGATGTAGCAGATGAATAAAGTACGAGTAAGTAAAGTGCGAGAGTAACAATTGCAGCGAGTGGCCCAATCCTTTTTAGCACAAAGGACAAGCTGATTTGTTTACTTATAATGACCAAACGTTCTTGAGGACACACGGGATTTTAGTCTAGTGCTTTCGCTACATATGGCTAATTAATCTTCATTGTTTTGATAAGTGTTGTGTGGGTGAACCTATGCTAATGCACCGCCCTTCCTAGGACTAATACATACTTGTGATTATACCCCTTGCAAGCATCCGCAACTACAAGAAAGTAATTAAGATAAATCTAACCACAACCTTAAACTCTGAGATCCTGCTATCCCTCCTGCACCGATATACCAACGGGGGCTTAGGTTTCTGTCACTCCGGCAACCCCGCAATTGGCAAACGAATACAAGATGCATTCCCCTAGGCCCATAAAGGTGAAGTATCATGTAGTCGACGTTCACATGACACCACTAGAAGAATAACACCAGAACTTAAATATCATAACATTGAATATTACTCAACCATACTTCACTACTAACATTTAGACTTCACCCATGTCCTCAAGAACTAAACGAACTACTCACGAGACAGCATATGGAACATGATCAGAGGTGATATGATGATGAATAACAATCTGAACATAAACCTTGGTTCAATGGTTTCACTCAATAGCATCAATAACAAGTAGAAATCAATACCGGGAGAGTTTCCCCTATCAAACAATCAAGATTCAACCCAAATTGTTACAGCGGTGACGATGTGCAGCGGTGGAGACGGCGGTGATGATGATGTAGATGATGACGATGGTGATGGAGATGATGTCCAGCTCGATGACGGTGACGATGGCATCGATTTCCCCCTCCGGGAGGGAATTTCCCCGGCGGATCTCAGCCTGGCGGAGAGCTCTTTTCTCTCTGGTGTTCTCCGCACCGCAGAGGCGGCTGTGACTCTTCGCGACTATCCCCCTGGAGCTTAGGTTTTCAGGACGAAGAAATACGCGAAGGAGAGGATGCCAGAGGGGGCTGTGGGCCCCTGATACGTCTCCGACGTATCGATAATTTCTTATGTTCCATGCCACATTATTGATGATATCTACATGTTTTATGCATACTTTATGTCATTATTATGCGTTTTCCGGAACTAACCTATTGACGAGATGCCGAAAGGCCAGTTGCTGTTTTCTGCTGTTTTTGGTTTCAGAAATCCTAGTAAGGAAATATTCTCGGAATCGGACGAAATCAACGCCCAGCATCCTATTTTTCCACGAAGCTTCCAGAACACCCGAGAGTCGCCAGAGGGGAGGCCTGGTGGGCCCAGGAGGGTGGCCGGCGCGGCCCAGGCCCTGGCCACGCCGCCTTACCCCCTCGCCGCCTCTTCGACCCTCCGACTCCGACTCTCGGCCTATTTAATCGTCCCTGACCTAAAAACCTCGACCAGTTCGACGAAACCAGAGAAAACCATCCAGAGCCACCGCCATCGCGAAAGTCCAATTCGGGGGACAGAAGTCTCTGTTCCGGCACCCTGCCGGGACGGGGAATTGCCCCCGGAGCCATCTCCACCGCCGTCTTCACCGCCATCTTCACCGCCATCGCTGTCTCCATGATGAGGAGGGAGTAATTCACCCCCGGGGCTGAGGGCTCCGCTGTAGCTATGTGGTTCATCTCTCTCTCTTTGTGATCTAGTTGAATATCATCTATGTGCTAATCTAGTGATGTTATTAAAGTAGTCTATTCCTCCTGCACGGTGTAATGTTGGCAGTGTGTGCATTGTGTAGTACTTGGTTTATGCTATGATTGTGATCTCTTGTAGATTATGAAGTTAACTATTACTATGATGGTATTGATGCGATCTATTCCTCCTTTCATAGTGTGATGGTAGAAGTGTGCATGCTATGTTAGTACTTGGTTTGGTTGTGTTGATCTATCTTGCACTCTAAGGTTATTTAAATATGAACATTGAATATTGTGGAGCTTGTTAACTCTGGCATTGAGGGTTCGTGTAATCCTACACAATGGTGTTCATCATCCAACAAGAGGGTGTAGAGTAGTCCTATTATGTGATCATTGTTGAGAGTGTCCACTAGTGAAAGCAGGATCCCTAGGCCTTGCTTCCAAGCATCGAATCTCTGTTTGTTTACTGTTTTGTTGAATGTTTACTCGCTGCCATATTTCATTCAGATTGCTATTATCACTCATACTCATCCATATTACTTGTATCTCACTATCTCTTCGCCGAACTAGTGCACCTATACATCTGACAAGTGTATTAGGTGTGTTGGGGACACAAGAGACTTCTTGCTTTGTGGTTGCAGGGTTGCTTGAGAGGGATATCTTTGACCTCTTCCTCCCTGAGATCGATAAACCTTGGGTGATCCACTTAAGGGAAACTTGCTGCTGTTCTACAAACCTCTGCTCTTGGAGGCCCAACACTGTCTACAAGAATAGAAGCACCCGTAGACATCAAGCACTTTTCTGGCGCCGTTGCCGGGGAGGAAAGGTAAAAGGCACTCATACTCCGGTTCCAGGTAACAGTACTTTTCTGGCGCCATTGTGTTTGTGCTCGAAGCTATTTCCTTTAGATCCTGCAATTGCATCTTTTTGTTTCTTGTTTACACTAGTTAGGCAAAATGGAAAACAACAAAAATATGAGAGATCTTTATGAACTTTATCTTGAATTAGGACATGATGTGTTTGAAGAGAGAATTAAAAAACCCATGGAACTTTATATGCATGCTAATGGGAATGTTATTAATATGAATGCTTTGAACACTATTGTTGCTAATGCTATGGAAAATTCTAAGCTTGGGGAAGCTGGCTTTGATGAGCATGATCTTTTTAGTCCCCCAAGCATTGAGGAGAAAATTTTCTTTGATGATACTTTGCCTCCTATTTATGATGATTATAATGATAGTAATCTTTTGGTTCCACCTGTTATGGAGGATGAATTTGATTATGATTACAATATGCCTCCTATATTTGATGATGAGAATAATAATGATAGCTACTTCGTTGAATTTGCTCCCACTACAACTAATAAAATTGATTATGCTTATGTGGAGAGTAATAATTTTATGCATGAGACTCATGATAAGAATGTTTTATGTGATAGTTATATTGTTGAGTTTGCTCATGATGCTACTGAATATTATTATGAGAGAGGAAAATATGGTTGTACAAATTTTCATGTTACTAAAATGCCTCTCTATGTGCTGAAATTTTTGAAGCTGCACTTGTTCTATCTTCCTATGCTTGTTACTTTGCTCTTCATGAACTTGTTTATTTACAAGATTCCTTTTCATAGGAAGCATGTTAGACTTAAATTTGTTTTGAATTTGCCTCTTGATGCTCTCTTTTGCTTCAAATACTATTTCTTGCGAGTGCATCATTAAAACTGCTGAGCCCATCTTAATGGCTATAAAGAAAGAACTTCTTGGGAGATAACCCATGTGTTATTTTGCTACAGTACTTTATTTTATATTTGTGTCTTGGAGTTTGTTTACTACTGTAGCAACCTCTCTTTATCTTAGTTTTGTGTTTTGTTGAGCCAAGTAAAGTCGTTGATAGTAAGGTTCATACTAGATTTGGATTACTGCACAGAAACAGATTTCTTTGTTGTCACGAATCCGGGCAAAATTATCTGTAGGTAACTCAGAAAATTATGCCAATTTACGTGAGTGATCCTCAGATATGTACGCAACTTTCATTCAATTTGAGCATTTTCCTTTGAGCAAGTCTGGTGCCTCAATAAAATTCGTCTTTACGAACTGTTCTGTTTTGACAGATTCTGCCTTTTATTTCGCATTGCCTCTTTTGCTATGTTGGATGGATTTCTTTGTTCCATTGACTTCCAGTAGCTTTGGGCAATGTCCAGAAGTGTTAAGAATGATTGTGTCACCTCTGAACATGTGAGTTTTTGATTTTTCACTAACCCTCTAATGAGTTTGTTTCGAGTTTGGTGTGAAGGAAGTTTTCAAGGGTCAAGAGAGGAGGATGATATACTACGATCAAGAAGAGTGAAAAGTCTAAGCTTGGGGATGCCCCGGTGGTTCATCCCTGCATATTTCAAGAGGACTCAAGCATCTAAGCTTGGGGATTCCCAGGGCATCCCCTTCTTCATCGACAAATTATCAGGTTCCTTCTCTTGAAACTATATTTTTATTCGGTCACATCTTATGTACTATACTTGGAGCGTCTGTATGTTTCTTGTTTTTGTTTTTGTTTGAATAAATGCTTGTGTGGGAGAGAGACACGCTCCGCTGGTTCGTATGAACACATGTGTTCTTAGCCTTTAATTTTCATGGCGAAGGTTGAAACTGCTTCGTTAATTGTTATATGGTTGGAAACGGGAAATGCTACATGCAGTAATTGGTAAAATGTCTTGGATAATGTGATACTTGGCAATTGTTGTGCTCATGTTTAAGCTCTTGCATCATATACTTTGCACCTATTAATGAAGAAATACATAGAGCATGCTAAAATTTGGTTTGCATAATTGGTCTCTCTAAAGTCTAGATAATTTCTAGTATTGAGTTTGAACAACAGGGAAGACGGTGTAGAGTCTTATAATGTTTACAATATGTCTTTTATGTGAGTTTTGCTGCACCGGTTCATCCTTGTGTTTGTTTCAAATAAACCTTGCTAGCCTAAGCCTTGTATCAAGAGGGAATACTTCTCATGCATCCAAAATCCTTGAGCCAACTACTATGCCATTTGTGTCCACCATACCTACCTACTACATGGTATTTCTCCGCCATTCCAAAGTAAATTGCTTGAGTGCTACCTTTAAACAATTCAAAATTTATCACCTCTGATTTGTGTCAATGTTTTATAGCTCATGAGGAAGTATGTGGTGTTTATCTTTCAATCTTGTTGGGCAACTTTCACCAATGGACTAGTGGCCTCATCCGCTTATCCAATAATTTTGCAAAAAGAGCTGGCAATGGGATTCCCAGTCCCAAATTAATCAAACTAAATAGACACTCCTCCATGGTATGTGATTGTTGGACGGCACCCGAAGGATTCGGTTAGCCATGGCTTGAGAAAGCAAAGGTGGGGAGGAGTGTCATCATAATAAAACTAAAATAAAAAGGCACTCCTTCATGGTATGAGATTGTTGGCAGGCACCCGAGAATTCGGTTAGCCATGGTTTGTGAAAGAAAGGTTGGAAGGAGTGCCACACAAAAATAAAAATAAGATGGGAGCCGCTCTTTGAAGGTTTGTCTGGCAAGGGGGTTAGAGTGCCCACTACCATTCGTTGACAACAACAAACACCTCTCAAAATTTTACTTTTATGCTCTCTTTATGTTTTCAAAACCAAAGCTCTAGCACAAATATAGCAATCAATGCTTCCCTATGCGAAGGGCCATTCTTCTACTTTTATGTTGAGTCAGTTTACCCACTTCTCTCTATCTTGGAAGCAAACACTTGTGTTAACTGTGCATTGATTCTTACATACTTGCATATGGCACTTGTTATATTGCTTTGCATTGACAACTATCCATGAGACATACATGTTACAAGTTGAAAGCAACCGCTGAAACTTAATCTTCCTTTGTGTTGCTTCAATACCTTTACTTTGAATTATTGCTTTATGAGTTAACTCTTATGCAAGACTTATTGATGCTTGTCTTGAAAGTACTATTCATGAAAAGTCTTCACTATATGATTCATTTGTTTACTCATGTCATTTACATTGTTTTGATCGCTGCATTCATTACATATGCTTACAATAGTATGATCAAGATTATGATGGCATGTCACTCCAGAAATTATCTTTGTTATCGTTTACCTGCTCGGGACGAGCAGAAACTAAGCTTGGGGATGGTGATACGTCTCCGACGTATCGATAATTTCTTATGTTCCATGCCACATTATTGATGATATCTACATGTTTTATGCATACTTTATGTCATTATTATGCGTTTTCCGGAACTAACCTATTGACGAGATGCCGAAAGGCCAGTTGCTGTTTTCTGCTGTTTTTGGTTTCAGAAATCCTAGTAAGGAAATATTCTCGGAATCGGACGAAATCAACGCCCAGCATCCTATTTTTCCACGAAGCTTCCAGAACACCCGAGAGTCGCCAGAGGGGAGGCCTGGTGGGCCCAGGAGGGTGGCCGGCGCAGCCCAGGCCCTGGCCGCGCCGCCTTACCCCCTCGCCACCTCTTCGACCCTCCGACTCCGACTCTCGGCCTATTTAATCGTCCATGACCTAAAAACCTCGACCAGTTCGACGAAACCAGAGAAAACCATCCAGAGCCGCCGCCATCGCGAAAGTCCAATTCGGGGGACAGAAGTCTCTGTTCCGGCACCCTGCTGGGACGGGGAATTGCCCCTGGAGCCATCTCCACCGCCGTCTTCACCGCCATCTTCACCGCCATCGCTGTCTCCATGATGAGGAGGGAGTAATTCACCCCCGGGGCTGAGGGCTCCGCTGTAGCTATGTGGTTCATCTCTCTCTCTTTGTGATCTAGTTGAATATCATCTATGTGCTACTCTAGTGATGTTATTAAAGTAGTCTATTCCTCCTGCACGGTGTAATGTTGGCAGTGTGTGCATTGTGTAGTACTTGGTTTATGCTATGATTGTGATCTCTTGTAGATTATGAAGTTAACTATTACTATGATGGTATTGATGCGATCTATTCCTCCTTTCATAGTGTGATGGTAGAAGTGTGCATGCTATGTTAGTACTTGGTTTGGTTGTGTTGATCTATCTTGCACTCTAAGGTTATTTAAATATGAACATTGAATATTGTGGAGCTTGTTAACTCCGGCATTGAGGGTTCGTGTAATCCTACACAATGGTGTTCATCATCCAACAAGAGGGTGTAGAGTAGTCCTATTATGTGATCATTGTTGAGAGTGTCCACTAGTGAAAGCAGGATCCCTGGGCCTTGCTTCCAAGCATCGAATCTCCATTTGTTTACTGTTTTGTTGAATGTTTACTCGCTGCCATATTTCATTCAGATTGCTATTATCACTCATACTCATCCATATTACTTGTATCTCACTATCTCTTCGCCGAACTAGTGCACCTATACATCTGACAAGTGTATTAGGTGTGTTGGGGACACAAGAGACTTCTTGCTTTGTGGTTGCAGGGTTGCTTGAGAGGGATATCTTTGAGCTCTTCCTCCCTGAGATCGATAAAGCTTGGGTGATCCACTTAAGGGAAACTTGCTGCTGTTCTACAAACCTCTGCTCTTGGAGGCCCAACACTGTCTACAAGAATAGAAGCACCCGTAGACATCAGCCCCCTCCCCACAAGGCGGCGCGGCCAGGCCTTGGCCCGCGCCGGCCTGTGAGGTGGGCCCACGGCGGCCCTCCTCGTCTCCCCCTTCTGGCTCCCTTCGTCATCTGGAAAAAATAGGAATTTCCATATAATTTCCGTCAATTGTTGATCTTCCGAAATATTGTATTCTGACGGCGCTTTTTCCAGCAGAATCCTAACTCTGGTGCGCGATCCTCCAATAATCATGAAACATGCAAAATAGATGAAATAACATAAGTATCATCTCCAAATACGAAATATATCAATGAATAACAGCAAATTATGATATAAAATAGTGATGCAAATTGGACGTATCAACTCCCCCCAAGCTTAGACTTCGCTTGTCCCCAAGCGAAACTGAACTCGGTAAACAGGACCACATGTTTATGGAGTGAAGAGTCAATAAATAAAATACGGACAAGAAGCATCATATTCATTCACACAAGACATTCTAGTAAGCAACTTCCTCATATAATTCAACTTGAAACAAGTATAAGGTAATCACAAATAAAGGTGCATAAGAAATCATAATTGGTGATGGCAAACTTCGTTCTTGGTCAGAGAACAATTAACAGGTTATACTTATCTATCGAGCAGCGCTCTCATGTTAAAGTTTATATGGCACAACTTGCATACTCAATCATAATAATCTCCTCATAATCATTGATAACTTTCAAAGCTATATTCATTCGGATAAAACTTGTACTAAACGAGGAAGAGTAAGAGACATGATGAAGTAAATCACAATATAGATGGTTTGATCACAACAACTCAAATGCTTGCTTAGGATGGAGGGAAATAGGTTTACTGACTCAACATAAAGTAAAAGACAGGCCCTTCACAGAGGGAAGCAGGGATTAAATCATGTGCTAGAGCTTTTTCAGTTTTGAAATCATATAAAGAGAGTAAAAGTAACATTTTGAGAGGTGTTTGTTGTTGTCAACGACTGGTAGCGGGTACTCTAACCCCCTTGCCAGACAAACTCTCGAAGAGCGGCTCCCATAAAATTTATTTTAGGTTGGCACTCCTTCCAACCTTTACTTTCACAAACCATGGCTAACCGAATCCTCGGGTGCCTGCCAACAATCTCATACCATGAAGGAGTGACTTTTTATTTTAGTTTTATTTAGGTGACACTCCTCCCCTCCTTTGCTTTCTCAAGCCATGGCTAACCGAATCCTCGGGTGCCTTCCAACAATCACATACCATGGAGGAGTGTCTATTTATAAAATTATGAAGGTTAATTAATCAGGGCTGGGAACCCCATTGCCAGCTCTTTTTGCAAAGTTATTGGATAAGTGGATGAAGCCACTAGTCCATTGGTGAAAGTTGCCCAACAAGATTGAAAGATAAAACACCACATACTTCCTCATGAGCTATAAAACATTGACACAAATAAGAGGTAATAAATTTTGAATTGTTTTAAAGGTAGCACACGAAGTATTTACTTGGAATGGCAGGAAATACCATGTTGTAGGTAGTTATGGTGGACACAAATGGCATAGGTTCGGGTTAAGGTTTGGATGCACGAGAAGCATTCCTTCTCAGTACAGGTTTTTGGCTAGCAAGGTTAATTAGCAAGCACAAGAGTTGAGGGAAACAAACAAATATACATGTGATAGAAACAATCATGCATCTTCCTTGTAAGCACAAACAATTTTAACTTCAGAATAATAAGCTATGAGCTAACAAGAAAGGAAGACAATGAAACAACTACATGTATTTCTCTTTTCTAATTAAACCTCAAGGTGTTATTGCTATTGACCAATGCTAAGTTTGCCAAAACCAAATAGATTAACTCAATGCTCCCAAAGTGATACCAATACTAATAACAAGATCAATCATATAATAGGGATTGCAAACTAAAATAAGATGTGCAATATGTAAATGATAAGACTTCTCATTAATATTCTATAACGATAACTCACACCAAGGGATACATAGACAACCAACTAAAGGAGACATACTTCCACACTGCAACCCATCTTATATGATAACTTCCCTACTCATGATATGACACTACTTGATATTAAAAAGTAAAAGGTAGTGATGATGTGATACCGCGGCACTCCCCCAAGCTTGGAACAAACCAAGGGGATGCCAATACCGATGATGAATTACTCCTTCGGCGGTGGTAGTGATGAATTCTTGACAAGCTTCTCAACAAGCTCCTGAAGCTCATCAATCTTGTACATGAGGTTGCGGATCATCTCCGAATTGTGCTTGACGCGGTTAAGAAGTATGTCCGACGGCGAGTCCCAACTTTTGGAGTTATTTCCACACTCTTCAACCTCAGGCTTCATCCTTCCTGCAGTGTTAGAACGATCTATATCCCAATTGCTAGGCAATGCTGCCTTGGGAGTCCTTTCAATTTGACTATTGTAAATTAGATTGCGGAAAGGATGGTAAGTGCCTGAAGAAGATGTCTTTGGAGCTAGGTAATGACGTGGAACCCTTCCTCCAGTGCGAATTCTTGCGCTCCTCTTTGCACTAAAAGGGTTATCCACCACCTCGATGCTTGCGATGGTAGCACGCGGGTATGCGCGCGAGTCTTCCTCCACTTCTTCTTCATCTTCTTCCTTGACGCTCTCGTCCACCTCTTTCCACTCGGGATCTTGAATATCTTCATCCGAAAGCCCTTTGCCCTTGTTGTTGGAGACCATGGTGCTTCTAGATTGAAAAAAGATCCTGGCAGAAACAGCTCGAAACAAAACACGTCGAGAAAACGATATACGGACCTCCAGGGGTCCGGGGGATTATATAGCAGGAATTTTCACGACAAAAGGAAAGTACCAGGTCGAACCAGAGTCGGAGAGAGGCGACGAGGTGGCCACCTCATAGGGCGGCGCGGCCGGCCTATGGGGGCACGCCCTCGTGCGTCTCTTCCACTCCGTTTCGATCTCGTAATTTTTCATATTTTCCAAAAGCAGCAGAAACATTGTTCGGAAAGTAAAACGCGAACTTTTTATTACCAGTACTGTTACCTATTCAAAGTCGAACTCTGCCGGACTGTCAATTTGACCTTTGATAAAAGCTTCCGGAGTTTCCACTCGAATAACATCAACATCTTCATTATAAGAATCACCTGAGATATAATGCTTGAGTCTTTGTCCATTCACCACTTGTGTGGCATCGCCTTGGAGAGAGCTAATTTTAATTGCTCCTGAACGATACACCTCCTCAACGACATATGGTCCTTCCCAATCTGAGACGAGACCGATACAATAGGACTTTATCCCCAATATTAAATTCTCTTTTGATAATCCTTCTATCATGCCATTTCTTAACTTTCTCTTTAAAGAGTTTAGCATTTTCATAAGCTTCACTTCTCCATTCATCTAGAGAACTTAATTGTAGCAACCTCTTCTTACCGGCTAGTTTAGGATCTTTATTTAATTCTCTTACAGCCCAATAAGCTTTGTGCTCTAGTTCTAAAGGTAAATGACAAGCTTTTCCATAGACCATTTTATAAGGTGACATACCCATGGGATTTTTATAAGCAGTTCTATAAGCCCATAGTGCTTCCTTCAATTTACTAGCCCAATTCTTTCTTAGTTTTATTGACAGTCTTTTCCAAGATAGATTTAATCTCTCTATTTGATAATTCTACTTGCCCACTAGTTTGAGGATGATAAGCGGAAGCAATTCTATGATTAATACCATATTTAGCAAGAGTTTTCCTAAAACCACCATGAATAAAATGAGAACCTCCATCAGTCATAATATATCTAGGAACTCCAAATCGAGGAAAAATAATATCTAAAAGCATTCTTAAAGAGGTCTCACCATCAACACTTTTTGTAGGTATGGCTTCCACCCATTTACTAACATAATCAACAGCAACAAGTATATGAGTGTTACCTTCTGAAGAGGGAAAAGGTCCCATGAAGTCAAACCCCCAACAATCAAACGGTTCAATAACAAGAGTATAATTCATACGCATTTCATTGCGTCTGGAGATATTACCAACCCTTTGACATTCATCACAAGATAAAATAAACTTCCTTGCATCTTTGAAGAGAGTTGGCCAATAAAAACCTGATTGTAGAACCTTTTGTGCGGTTCTATCTCCGGCGTGATGTCCTCCATAAGCACTACCATGACATTTACTCAATATCTCTTGCTGTTCATATTCGGGAACACATCTTCGCATAATACCATCCACTCCTTCTTTATATAAGTGTGGGTCATCCTAGAAATAATGCCTCAAGTCATAAAAGAATTTCCTCCTTTGCTGGGCTGAAAAGGTTGGAGGCAAGTACTTGGAAACAATAAAGTTAGCATAATCAGCATACCAAGGACTGTCTCGCGAGCTCACCTTTATTACAACCAATTGTTCATTTGGAAAACTATCATTAACAGGAACAGGATCATAAGCAATATTTTCCAATCTAGACAAATTATCAGCAACAGTATTATCAGCACCTTTCGTATCTACAATATGTAAATCAAATTCTTGCAACAGAAGTACCCATCTAATAAGCCTTGGCTTAGCATCTTTCTTTTGCATAAGGTATCTAATTGCAGCATGATCAGTATGAATTGTAACTTTTGAATCAACAATATAAGATCTAAACTTATCACAAGCAAAGACTACAGCTAACAATTCTTTTTTAGTAGTAGCATAATTTCTTTGAGCAGCATCAAGAGTTTTACTAGCATAATGAATAACATTCAATTTTTTATCTACCCGCTGTCCAAGAACAGCGCCTACAGCAAAATCACTAGCATCACACATAATTTCAAATGGTAAGTTCCAATCAGGAGGTTCAACTATAGGAGCAGTTGTTAAGGCTTTCTTTAGAGTTTCAAAAGCTTCCTTACAATCATCATCAAAAACAAAAGGTACATCTTTTTGAAGAAGATTAGTAAGAGGTTTTGAAATCTTGGAGAAGTCTTTAATAAACCTCCTATAAAACCCAGCATGACCAAGAACACTACGAATACCTTTAACATCCCTAGGATAGGGCATCTTCTCAATTGCTTCAACTTTAGCTCTATCAACTTCAATACCTCTCTCAGAAATTTTATGTCCCAATACAATTCCTTCATTAACCATAAAGTGGCATTTCTCCCAATTAAGAACAAGGTTAGTTTCTTCACATCTCTGCAAAACTTTATCAAGGTTCCGCAAGCAATTATCAAAAGAATTCCCATAGACGGAAAAATCGTCCATGAATACTTCTACAATACTCTCGCAAAAGCCATGAAAAATAGCAGACATGCATCTTTGAAAAGTAGCAGGAGCATTACATAAACCAAAAGGCATGCGTCTATAAGCATAAGTTCCATAGGGACAAGTGAAAGTGGTTTTCTCTTGATCCTTAGTTTTAACAGCAATTTGTGAAAACCCAGAATAACCATCAAGAAAGCAAAAATGAGTATTTTTGGATAACCTTTCTAACATTTGATCAATAAAAGGTAAAGGGTAATGATCTTTCTTGGTAACCTTATTAACTTTTCGATAATCAATGCACATTCTATACCCTACAACTACTCTTTGAGGTATGAGCTCATCATTATCATTAGGCACAACAGTCATTCCTCCTTTCTTAGGAACACAATGCACAGGACTAACCCATCTACTATCAGCAATAGGATATATAATACCAGCTTCAAGAAGTCTTAATACCTCATTTATTACCACATTCTTCATCTTAGGAATTAGACGACGCTGATGTTCAACAACAGGCTTTGCATCATCTTCCATATTAATGGCATGTTGGCAAATAGAAGGAGAAATCCCCTTCAAGTCATCAAGAGTGTAGCCAATAGCACCTCGGTGTTTCTTCAATATTTCCAATAACCTTTCTTCTTCAAACTCTGAAAGCTTAGAACTAATAATAACAGGATATATTTTCTTATCATCGATATGAGCATATTTAAGATTATCAGGCAATGGTTTTAAATCAAAGACAGGATCTTCCTTTGGTGGTGGTGTTGTACCCAGATCTTCTACCGGTAAATCATGCTTAAGAATAGGTTGACGAAGGAAAATTTCATCAAGCTCATTTCTTTCTTCCCTAAAAACTTCACTCTCACTATTCTCCAAATGTTGCTGCAAAGGATTATTAGGAGCAAGAGCAATAGATGCACACTGTTCAACTCTAAAATCATTATTAGGCGAATCAGCTTTATAAGGAGTTTTGGCAAATTTAGAGAAATTAAACTCATAAGATTCACCAGCAAATTTAGTCAAAATTTTCTGTTTCTTGCAATCTATAACAGCTCCACAAGTATTTAGAAAAGGTCTACCAAAAATGATAGGACAATATTTACTAGCAATGAGAACCAAGTACCAAAAAGTCAGCAGGATATTTAATCTTACCACATAGAACTTCCACATCTCGAACAATACCAATTGGAGAGATAGTTTCTCTATTAGCCAGCCGAATAACCACATCAATATCTTCAAGTTCACAAGAACCAATTTCGTGCATAATCTCCGTGTAAAGCTCATAAGGAATAGCACTAATACTTGCACCAATATCACATAAACCATAATAACAATGATCACCAATTCTAACAGATAGCATAGGAACACTAGCTTTCTTAGACTTATTAGGATGTGAAATAATATTAGAAGCATCTTCACAGAAAATAATATGACCATCTTCCACATTTTCAGTCACAAGATCTTTAACTATTGCAACAAAGAGTTCAACCTTTATTTGTTCTTCAGGTTCTATAGGTTTCTTTTCACTTTTATGAACCGCACTATTTATAACAGAGTACTCCTTCATTTTAGCAGGGAAAGGAGTTTTTTCAATGTAAGCTTCAGGAATAACATGATCAACAGTTTCAACTACAGCACATTTATTTATAGATGAATCAATTTTATCTTTATACGGTTCATGATACTTATCAAAATTCTTCTTAGGCAATTCATAATGAGAGGCAAAAGCTTTATAAAGATTTGCAACGACTTGAGAATCAAGACCATAAGTAGCACTAATATTACGAAATTTATCAGTATCCGTAAAAGCTTCAATGCATTTATAATCATAATTTATACCTGATTCTCTACCTTTGTCGTTCTCCCATCCTTCAGTATTCTCCTGGATCCGATTAAGAAGGTCCCTTTTAAACTCTTCTTTGTTGCGTGTAAATGATCCAGAACAAGAAGTATCCAGCAAGGTCTTCTCTTGAAAAGAAAGTCTTGCATAGAAATTATCAATAATAATATTACCAGGAAGCTCATGAATGGGGCATTTGAGCATTAAAGACTTCAATCTCCCCCACGCTTGGGCAATACTCTCTCCATCATGAGGCCAAAAATTATATATGCGGTTCCGATCCTTGTGAATTTCACTTGGAGGATAGAATTTAGAATAAAACCGGGGCACAATATCATTCCATTCAAGAAAATCCCCATTATCCAGTAATTTATACCAATGCGCCGCTTTACCAGACAGCGATATAGAGAATAGTTTCTTCCTCACTTCATCCATAGCAATACCTGCACACTTGAATAAACCGCATAATTCATGTAAGAACAGTAAATGATCTCCAGGGTGGACAGTTCCATCCCCTGTATAACGGTTATCCACTACACGTTCAATAATTTTCATAGGTATTTTGTATGGTATTTCTTCCTCACCTGGCGCCTCATCCACTACCTTTGCATTAGTAGTAGATTTTCCAAATAAAAATTCAAGAGAATATCTCTCCATAATGAATTATGGCAGTAGGCAGAAATAAAATCAGCACAAACAGTAAAAGTTTCCCTTACCAATTCCACTTACCAATAGCGCTTCACTTCCCGACAACGGCGCCAGAAAATAGTCTTGATGACCCACAAGTATAGGGGGTGTATCATAGTATTTTCGATAAGTAAGAATGTCGATCCAAACGAGGAGCAGAAGGTGTTGACAAGCAGTTTCGATGAAGGATTCACTGTAAATGCTCACAGACAAGTATTCAGGGGGTTTTGATGTAGCAGATGAATAAAGTACGAGTAAGTAAAGTGCGAGAGTAACAATTGCAGCGTGTGGCCCAATCCTTTTTAGCACAAAGGACAAGCCGGTTTGTTTACTTATAATGACCAAACGTTCTTGAGGACACACGGGATTTTAGTCTAGTGCTTTCGCTACATATGGCTAATTAATCTTCATTGTTTTGATAAGTGTTGTGTGGGTGAACCTATGCTAATGCACCGCCCTTCCTAGGACTAATACATACTTGTGATTATACCCCTTGCAAGCATCCGCAACTACAAGAAATTAATTAAGATAAATCTAACCACAGCCTTAAACTCTGAGATCCTGCTATCCCTCCTGCACCGATATACCAACGGGGGCTTAGGTTTCTGTCACTCCGGCAACCCCGCAATTGGCAAACGAATACAAGATGCATTCCCCTAGGCCCATAAAGGTGAAGTATCATGTAGTCGATGTTCACATGACACCACTAGAAGAATAACACCACAACTTAAATATCATAACATTGAATATTACTCAACCATACTTCACTACTAACATTTAGACTTCACCCATGTCCTCAAGAACTAAATGAACTACTCACGAGACATCATATGGAACATGATCAGAGGTGATATGATGATGAATAACAATCTGAACATAAACCTTGGTTCAATGGTTTCACTCAATAGCATCAATAACAAGTAGAAATCAATACCGGGAGAGTTTCCCCTATCAAACAATCAAGATTCAACCCAAATTCTTACAGAGGTGACGATGTGCAGCGGTGGAGATGGCGGTGATGATGATGTAGATGATGACGATGGTGATGGAGATGATGTCCAGCTCGATGACGGTGACGATGGCGTCGATTTCCCCCTCCGGGAGGGAATTTCCCCGGCGGATCTCAGCCTGCCGGAGAGCTCTTTTCTCTTTGGTGTTCTCCGCCCCGCAGAGGCGGCTGTGACTCTTCACGACTATCCCCCTGGAGCTTAGGTTTTTGGGACGAAGAAATACGCGAAGGAGAGGAGGCCAGAGGGGGCTGTGGGCCCCCCTCCCCACAAGGCGGCGTGGCCAGGCCTTGGCCCGCGCCGGCCTGTGAGGTGGGCCCACGGCGGCCCTCCTCGGCTCCCCCTTCTGGCTCCCTTCGTCATCTGGAAAAATAGGAATTTCCATATAATTTCCGTCAATTGTTGATCTTCCGAAATATTGCATTCTGACGGCGCTTTTTCCAGCAGAATCCTGACTCCGGTGCGTGATCCTCCAATAATCATGAAACATGCAAAATAGATGAAATAACATAAGTATCATCTCCAAATACGAAATATATCAATGAATAACAACAAATTATGATATAAAATAGTGATGCAAATTGGACGTATCAGATACAAGGACTCTCTAGTCCACAGGCCAACGCTTGACGTCGGAAGACTCCTAGTTGTCGTAGGCGTCCTGCTGGTCATCTCCTTGTTCATCTTCATACTCTGGCCATTTGAATAGCCAGGGACAAAGCCGTGAGTACTTCAAGTACTCGCAAACTAATACTAATGTAAGTGCTAGACATTTCTAATAGGGTTTGGTAAGCTCTAGTTTATTTGCATAAAGCCAATTTTAGTTCACAAGTATTTGAGAAAAGCTTATTCAAGTGTTAACTAACTCAAGTGGGAACATTAGTGTCATTCCCACCATTCAAGTGGTGATTTCAATTCAATTCACCACTTCACCATTCCTTTCACCCATTTCATTTCAACATCATTTTCAAGAATTTGACATCGGAAACTGTATGGCCTTTCCAACCGTCTGTAACCGTGGACGCGGCTATTCGAATAGATTGACACTCTGCAGAGGTTGCACACTTGTGCCACAACATTTGATTTCATCCGCCGGGATTACCCCGAATCATCGTAACACAGTACGCGGATCATCAACCATAACCTTTCACTTATAAATCCTAGTATGAGCACCTCTCCCCATGAGCTTGGCCTCCCAGTGAAGACCAACTGTCAACCTAGGAACTGCACAGGGCTTGGCCGTACAATTCACCACAATTCACATCATTTCTCAACAACGGAGGCAGCCTCAAGCATAACCCCTATGATGTGTGTTCAGAGGGAACCCATACTAAGATGCATAAACTTCTAGTTAAGCCCTGCCCATAATCAGGTATTGTGGGGGTACTCAATATTGGAAAGGTATCGCATTCAAACCAATATCATGTTTATAAAAATCACCATCTTCTCTTGTTCATATTCACCTTCAAAAATCATTCAATGGAATGCTTCATCATTCCAAGGTTTCGAAATTCAATTCAATTCACATGGTTCCCATCTAGAGTAGTCAAGTTTTAATTCATTAGCACTAGCTCTAATCATGAGGGGTGCTATCTTGCTTTGCTAGATTGAGACTAACTTTACTACTCTAGTAAACTTCTTTACTTTGACCAAAGTTAGCTATAAAAGTAACTCTTGGAAAACAACAAGTAAAACTTGTAATGTAGAAACTTGGGATAGGCTTATGGTAAGAAAAGATAAGGCTATGGTTCCTTGCCCCAAAGGGCTTTTCACTTTGCAAGAATATTAGCTTGCCTTGGTAGTTCTCAAAGTTCTCCTCCTCCTCCTCCTCTTGGTAGCAACCTTCTTCCTCCGGGTATTCTCCGGTGCTAGCGTCTAAATTTAAATACGAGTATAATCACTCAACTAATTCAGTGGCTATTCCATACATCACATATATTCACACCAACTATTCTAAGCACACACTTAATCTAATTATGGTGCATTGGTTGTGTTGCTTGAGGAGAAATAATTTCCTTTTATTTAATATGTAAATGATAGTTTCCATAGGGTTTTTGAGAAATAATTTCCTCTCATTGAAGTCTTCTTAAGATTTAATTTCTCAAACAATCATGCAATGAACTTATATTGACCTAAGTCAAACATTCATTATCATCATTTGAGAAAATGATTTAAATGAGGTAGACCACCTCATACCATTTAATAATGCTACAAATGATTTAAATCTCCAAGTAATTCATATAAGAGAGTTTGGCCAGGGGTCCAAACATCACATGAATTCCTTTGGTACAAGATTTAAATGAAGTAAAATACTTCATATGATTTGCATAATAGTTTTGGACAATATCACTTAACTAAACTAGCCATATCGTCCATTAATTAAACTAGGGCCTGATCATGCAAAGTGACCACACCATTTTCTTGCATAAACAATTAGTGTAAGTCAAATTTGAGCTATTGGAGTTGGAATTAACTTAATATCTATTTTGGTTGATTTTTAATAATTATTTGAATAGGGAAAAGTCCCTGCCTTCATCTTTTTATCAGATTAATTCTACACATGATCTTGAGGTGGGACCAGTGGTATATTGTAGATCTTTTTCATAGCTTTCTAACAATATAAAATTTGTTAAATTTGGCCAAGCCAAACAGATTCTATGGATTTTCAAAGTTGGAGCCAGTATTGAATTTAAATGGATTTGAATTAAACTGGATTTGAATAAATGGGCTGGCGGGAAACTGAGTTGGGCCTAAACGGTTTGAAAAAGGGAAAAACGGCCCAGCAGCGCAACTCGTGCGAGTGGGCCTCCTGACAGGGTGGGGGCCACTCATCAGCGACTTATAAACACCGAATCGGTACGAGCGACGCGGCGCGTTGGATTAGAAGGCAATCCAACGGCTCACCATCGTTGTCTTCTCCGACGAGAGAGGGTTACGGGCACGGCGGCGCTAGGGGGTCGGAGGGCTAACCAGAGCTCCAGCAAGGGTGGGTAGTGTGCGTGAGGTAGATGTGGACGATGGCGAAGCAGCTGGTAGTAGTGGCGGAGCTCGAGGTGGCCTGGATCGACGGTGATTGCTCCAGGGCTTCCGCGGCTCCGATCTTGCGATTGCGGCGACTCCGGCGGCGATTGGCTTGGCTAATGGTGCGAGGAGAAGCGGTGAAGGGTGAGGAGTGAGATGGTGTGCTCAATGGCGTCCAGGGAACGCTCTATTTATAGAGGCGAGCAAGGGCTGCGGGGCAGTGTGGTGGTCGACATGGGCGCGGCGATTCCGGCGAGGTGTTGGGCTAGGCAAGGGTGCAGGGACGTTCTCCTCGTCCAGGCGAAGCTGTAGGTAGCAACGACACGGTCGGGCGGCGTCTATCGGCGACGCATTGCTTCCGTGTCGTCGGGCGGCATCTACGGGATCTTCTTCGTCGTCTCCGGCGGCGGCGGTCCAGGGTCGGGTCGAGCGCGTGTCTGGTGGGTCTGAGGTGGCACAGCGATGCTCAACGCCTTGCAAGCGGGGCCAGAGCGAGTGCGAAGCGATGGGGTGGCGCGTGTCCAGTGGCGTCCACGCGCGACGCGAGCGGCATCCAGGGGTGATCTTGGCGCGCGATCTCCGGCGATGGTCGGCGTCGAGCTGGACCGTGGCTTGGCTAGGGTGATGTAGGAGAGGGCGGTGGCGACGTTTGGCACCAGGGCCAGTGGTGGAGAGGAAGGAAGAGAGGGGAGGCTTGTCGGGGTGGCGACATGGCCGGCATGGCCATGCTCTCCCCTTAGGGTTACTATGTGTCATTAAGGGTGAGAGGGGGCAGGGGAACCAGTTAGGATAGTTTGGGGTAGATTAGGGTAGTGTAGATCACTATTTGACATAGTGTCAAATAGTTCCAAATTTGGAATTTGTGAATTTTGTCCAAATTTGATTGAATTCAAATGGTTGCCCAATTTGAAAAGTGTGGGTTTGGTTGAGTTGTACTTGACCAGAGATGATGAGTGATAACCCACAAGTATAGGGGATCGCGGCAGTCTTCGAGGGTAGTATAACCCAAATTTATTGATTCGACACAAGGGGAGGTAAAGAATACTTATAAGCCTTAACAACTGAGTTGTCAATTCAGCTGCACCTGGAAAAGCACTAGCAACAGGGGTGATGTGAAAGTAGCAGTAATATGAGAGCAGTAGTAACATGATAACACAGCAGTAATAGCAATATGAGAGCAATGGCACCAGAAAATAGTTGATACTACTTCCAATGACATGTAGAACAAGTATATAATGATGAGAGATGGACCGGGGTTCCCAGCGATCTACACTAGTGGTAACTCTCCAATAACAAGTGACAAGTGTTGGGTGAACAAATTACAGTTGGGCAATTGATAGGATTGATAAAGCATTAAGAAAGAACATCAATTCAATAATCATGTAGGCATGTTTTCCATATATAGTCATACGTGCTCGCAATGAGAAACTTGTACAACATCTTTTGTCCTACCAGCCGGTGGCAGCCGGGCCTCAAGGGAAACTACTGGATATTAAGGTACTCCTTTTAATAGAGTACCGGAGCAAAGCATTAACACTCCGTGAAAACATGTGTCCCTCACATCACCGCCATCCCCTCCGGTTGTCCCGATTTCTGTCACTTCGGGGCCTTTGGTTCCGGACAGTGACATGTGCATACAACTTGTAGATACAATCTAAGCAATAAGTATAGAGCTTAAATCTAAGATCATGCCACTCGGGCCCTAGTGACAAGCATTAAGAATAACAAGATTGCAGCAACAATAACTTCACAAACTTTATAGATAGACTAATCATAATGTATCATCCATCGGATCCCAACAAACACAACACCGATTACATCAGATGAATCTCAATCATGTAAGGCAGCTCATGAGATCATTGTATTGAAGTACATGGAGGAGAGAATACCAACTAGCTACTGCTAGAACCCGTAGTCCATGGGGGAACTACTCACGGAGCATGATGGAGGCGGTGGCGTCGATGGAGATGGCTTCCGGAGGCACTTCCCCGTCCCGGCAGGGTGCCGGAACAGAGTTCTGTCCCCCGAATTGGAGTTTCGCGACGGTGGCGGCGCCCCTGGAGTCTTTCTGGAGTTTCGTCAATTGGTACGGTGTTTTTAGGTCGAAAGGGATTTTATAGGCGAAGAGGCGGCGCAGGGGGGCACCTGGGGGCGCCTCACCCTAGGCTGGCGCGGGCCCAGGCTTGGCCGCGCCGCCATAGGGTGTGGTGGCCCTCTGGCCCCTCTCCGACTCTTCTTCGGTGTTCTGGAGCCTTCCGGGAAAAATAGGAGGTTTGGCGTTGATTTCGTCCAATTCCGAGAATATTGCCCGAACAGCCTTTCTGGAACCAAAAACAGCAGAAACAGAACCGGCACTGTGGCATCTCGTTAATAGGTTAGTTCCGGAAAATGCATGAAATCATCATAAAGTGCAAGCAAAACATGTAAGTATTGTCATAAAACAAGCATGGAACGACAGAAATTATGGATACGTCGGGGACGTATCAGCATCCCCAAGCTTAGTTCCTGCTCGTCCCGAGCAGGTAAACGATAAAAAGAATAATTTTTGTAGTGACATGCTACTTACATAACCTTGATTATACTATTACAAAGCATATGAAATGAATGAAGTGACTCAAGGCAATGATCTATAGTTGCTAACAAGTAGATAACATATAGCAAAACTTTTCATGAATAGTACTTTCAAGACAAGCATCAAAAGTCTTGCACAAGAGTTAACTCATAAAGCAATAAATTCAAAGTAAAGGCATCGAAGCAACACAAAGGAAGATATAAGTTTCAGCAGTTGCTTTCAACTTTCAACATGCATATCTCATGGATAATTGTCAACATAAAGTAATATGATGAATGCAAATAAGCAAGTATGTAAGAATCAATGCACAGTTAACACAAGTGTTTGCTTCTAAGGTGGAAGGAAGTAGGTAAACTGACTCAACATAAAGTAAAAGAATGGCCCTTCGCAGAGGGAAGCATTGATTGCTATATTTGTGCTAGAGCTTTGGTTTTGAAAACATAAAGAGAGCATAAAAGTAAAATTTTGAGAGGTGTTTGTTGTTGTCAACGAATGGTAGTGGGCACTCTAACCCCCTTGCCAGACAAACCTTCAAAGAGCGGCTCCCATTTTATTTTATTTTTGGGTGGCACTCCTTCCAACCTTTCTTTCACAAACCATGGCTAACCGAATCCTCGGGTGCCTGCCAACAATCTCATACCATGAAGGAGTGCCTTTTTATTTTAGTTTTATTATGATGACACTCCTCCCAACCTTTGCTTACACAAGCCATGGCTAACCGAATCCTTCGGGTGCCGTCCAACAATCACATACCATGGAGGAGTGTCTATTTAGTTTAATTAATTTGGGACTGGGAATCCCATTGCCAGCTCTTTTTGCAAAATTATTGGATAAGTGGATGAAGCCACTAGTCCATTGGTGAAAGTTGCCCAACAAGAATGAAAGATAAACACCACATACTTCCTCATGAGCTATAAAACATTAACACAAATTGAGAAGCATTTTGAATTGTTTAAAGGTAGCACTGAAGCAATTTACTTTGGAATGGCAGGAAATACCACATAGTAGGTAGGTATGGTGGACACAAATGGCATAGTGGTTGGCTCAAGGATTTTGGATGCATGAGAAGTATTCCCTCTCGATACAAGGCTTAGGCTAGCAAGGTTGTTTGAAGCAAACACAAGTATGAACCGGTACAGCAAAACTTACATAAAAACATATTGCAAGCATTATAATACTCTACACTGTCTTCCTTGTTGCTCAAACACTTTACCAGAAAATATCTAGACCTTAAGAGAGATCAATTATGCAAACCAATTTCAACAAGCTTTACGGTAGTTCTCCACTAATAGGTTTAAACCACATGAAAAAAAACTTAATCTATTTGAGAGCTCAAAACAATTGCCAAGTGTCAAATTATCCAAGACATTATGAGGCATTTTCTGTTTCCAACCAAATAATAATAAGTGCTATAGCTTCCAACTTTTATCATTGAACATTAAAAGTAAAACGAAGAACAAGTGTTCATATGAAAAAGCGGAGCGTGTCTCTCTCCCAAACAAGGATTGCTAGGATCCGAATTTATTCAAACACAAACAAAAATAAAAGCACACAGACGCTCCAAGTAAAGCACATATGATGTGACCGAATAAAAATATAGTTTCAGGGGAGGAACCTGATAAGTTGATGAAGAAGGGGATGCCTTGGGCATCCCCAAACTTAGACGCTTGAATCTTCTTAAAATATGCAGGGATGAACCACGGGGGCATCCCCAAGCTTAGACTTTTCACTCTTCTTGATCATATATCATCCTCCTCTCTTGACCCTTGAAAACTTCCTTCACAACAAACTTCTCATAAACTTCATTAGAGGGGTTAGTACTCAAAAAATTTGAATCCACCTTGGTCCTGTAGTGGCACATTGCAAGAACTCAATAAAACATTAGCTACAGCTCTCTACGTCTAGAAAACCTCGCTTAAAGTCCACAAGAGACAATGCAAAAAACAGAGACAGAATCTGCCAAAACAGAACAGCCAGTAAAGACGAATTTTAAATAAATACTTCCGTTGCTCAAATCAGAAAACTCAAAACTAATGAAAGTTGCGTACATATCTGAGGAACACGCACGTAAATTGGCATATTTTTCTGATTTCCCTACAGAGAAAACAGCCCAGATTCGTGACAGATAGAAATCTGTTTCTGCGCAGAAATCCAAATCTAGTATCAACCTTCGATTAGAGGCTTCACTTGGCACAACAAAACACAAAACTAAGATAAGGAGAGGTTGCTACAGTAGTAAACAACTTCCAAGACACAAATATAAAACAAAGTACTGTAGCAAAATAACACATGGGTTATCTCCCAAGAAGTTGCTTTCTTTATAGCCATTAAGATGGGCTCAGCAGTTTTAATGATGCACTCGTAAGAAATAGTATTTGAAGCAAAAGAGAGCATCAAGAGGCAAATCCATAACACATTTAAGTCTAACATGCTTCCTATGAAAAGGAATCTTGTACACAAATAAATTCATGAAGAACAAAGTGACAAGCATAAGAAGATAAAACAAGAGTAACTTCAACAATTTCAGCATATAGAGAGGTGTTTTAGTACCATGAAAATTTCTACAACCATATTTTCCTCTCTCATAATAATTTTCAGTAGCTTCATGAACAAACTCAACAATATAACTATCACATGCAGCATACTTTTCACGATCCACAAACATATAATTTTTATCAAGTTCAAGAATAGTGGGATTAAAACTTTCAAACACACTTTTATCAATAATATAACAAGATGATTGATCAATCTCAAGAGATATGGGACTCATAGATAAAGTCAAGAATTCTCCAATCCCATTTTCATTAGTAGTACAATTAATATTATCAAGTAACATAGGACCATCATCTAAAGCTTTATCATAAACATTTGCCAAGCAAAATTCTTTAGTACCATGCATTTCGACATCAGGCACAAACAAAGCATTATCATAAGATTTATCAAAGTAGCATGGATTATCATATATAACAGTAGCATAATTATTTTCACAAGTTTTACTCATAGGTAGTATTTCAAGAGAATCCACAGGAACATAACATTCAACCTCTTCCGGTAAGCATGGAGGACAATCAAATAGTGTAAGAGATAAAGAGTTACTCTCATTAGAAGGTTGGCATGGGTAGCTAATCCATTCTTCCTCCTTTTGTTCGCTCTCCTCTTCTTTTTCATCCAATGAGCTTTCAGGTTTATCAATTTCTTCTTCCACCGGTTCCTGCAAATTGTGAGTGCATTCTTGTGCATTAATGTGTCTCTCTTTATAATCAAGGATATAAGGATTCCTACTGTAGCATTCTATGCAAGAATTAAGGATAGTAGAGACATAATCTTTAAGGTCCTTACAAATAACACAAGTTTCATAATTCTCAACCATGAAGGATTCTATCTCAGAGGCTCCCATAAATAAGACAAATTGCTCTACCTCTTCGAACCCATAATGAATATAGCAATTCCGATTATAGCTCTTAATAAAATATTCCTCACTAAAGCCACATTGAAATTTAAGATGTTTAGTATCCTGTTGAGAGCAACAGTTTATATCATGGCGTCTAAGCAAGATTCTAGCAATTGTATTTAATTTTTCCATCATAGCACTCATTACTTTACCAGTTCTTGATTCTCTATAACAATTATAACATTCCATAAGCTCCAAGTAGGTTGTTGGTTCTCCCATAACAGCAGTTTTTAATTTTTTGGTTTTTCAAATTTTTATGGATTTTTGGGTATATGAGACAAATAAAACAAGACAAAAATAAACTAAGCAAAAGTAAACTACGCAAAATAATACTAGACAGAAATAAACTAAGCACAAATAACCTAGACAAAATTAAACTAAGCAAAACAAAACAAAATAAAATAAAAATAGAGAGAGAGGTAGAGTGTACTCCCCAGGTGAACTTATGAGTAGAGCTATGCCTCCCCGGCAACGGCACCAGAAAACAGTCTTGATAACCCACAAGTATTGGGGATCGCGGCAGTCTTCGAGGGTAGTATAACCCAAATTTATTGATTCGACACAAGGGGAGGTAAAGAATACTTATAAGCCTTAACAACTGAGTTGTCAATTCAGCTGCACCTGGAAAAGCACTAGCAACAGGGGTGATGTGAAAGTAGCAGTAATATGAGAGCAGTAGTAACAGTAACACAGCAGCAGTAATAGCAATATGAGAGCAATGGCACTAGAAAATAGTTGATACTACTTCCAATGACATGTAGAACAAGTATATAATGATGAGAGATGGACCGGGGTTCCCAGCGATCTACACTAGTGGTAACTCTCCAATAACAAGTGACAAGTGTTGGGTGAACAAATTACAGTTGGGCAATTGATAGGATTGATAAAGCATTAAGAAAGAACATCAATTCATTAATCATGTAGGCATGTTTTCCATATATAGTCATACGTGCTCGCAATGAGAAACTTGTACAACATCTTTTGTCCTACCAGCCGGTGGCAGCCGGGCCTCAAGGGAAACTACTGGATATTAAGGTACTCCTTTTAATAGAGTACCGGAGCAAAGCATTAACACTCCGTGAAAACATGTGTCCCTCACATCACCGCCATCCCCTCCGGTTGTCCCGATTTCTGTCACTTCGGGGCCTTTGGTTCCGGACAGTGACATGTGCATACAACTTGTAGATACAATCTAAGCAATAAGTATAGAGCTTAAATCTAAGATCATGCCACTCGGGCCCTAGTGACAAGCATTAAGAATAACAAGATTGCAGCAACAATAACTTCACAAACTTTATAGATAGACTAATCATAATGTATCATCCATCGGATCCCAACAAACACAACACCGATTACATCAGATGAATCTCAATCATGTAAGGTAGCTCATGAGATCATTGTATTGAAGTACATGGAGGAGAGAATACCAACTAGCTACTGCTAGAACCCGTAGTCCATGGGGGAACTACTCACGGAGCATGATGGAGGCGGTGGCGTCGATGGAGATGGCTTCCGGGGGCACTTCCCCGTCCCGGCAGGGTGCCGGAACAGAGTTCTGTCCCCCAAATTGGAGTTTCGCGACGGTGGCGGCGCCCCTGGAGTCTTTCTGGAGTTTCGTCAATTGGTATGGTGTTTTTAGGTCGAAAGGGATTTTATAGGCGAAGAGGCGGCGCAGGGGGGCACCTGGGGGCGCCTCACCCTAGGCTGGCGCGGGCCCAGGCTTGGCCACGCCGCCATAGGGTGTGGTGGCCCTCTGGCCCCTCTCCGACTCTTCTTCGGTGTTCTGGAGCCTTCCGGGAAAAATAGGAGGTTTGGCGTTGATTTCGTCCAATTCCGAGAATATTGCCCGAACAGCCTTTCTGGAACCAAAAACAGCAGAAAACAGGAACTGGCACTGTGGCATCTCGTTAATAGGTTAGTTCCGGAAAATGCATGAAATCATCATAAAGTGCAAGCAAAACATGTAAGTATTGTCATAAAACAAGCATGGAACGACAGAAATTATGGATACGTCGGGGACGTATCAATGAGAGGTGGTGGTGGAATTGTTAAATTCAAAGAATTGCAATTTTGGTTAAGTGGGAGATTGTTCCTGTTGGAGATATGCCCAAGAGGCAATAATAAAAGTGGTTATTATATATCTTTATGTTTATGATAAATGTTTATATACCATGCTATAATTGTATTAACCGAAACATTGATACATGTGTGACATATAAACAACAAAGAGTCCCTAGTATGCCTCTTAACTAGCTTGTTGATTAATGGATGATTAGTTTCATAATCATGAACATTGGATGTTATTAATAACAAGGTTATATCATTATATGAATGATGTAATGGACACACCCATTTAAGCGTAGCATAAGATCACGTCATTAAGTTATTTGCTATAAGCTTTCGATACATAGTTACCTAGTCCTTATGACCATGAGATCATGTAAATCACTTATATCGGAAAGGTACTTTGATTACATCAAACGCCACTACATAAATGGGTGGTTATAAAGGTGGGATTAAGTATCCGGAAAGTATGAGTTGAGGCATATGGATCAACAGTGGGATTTGTCCATCCCGATGACGGATAGATATACTCTGGGCCCTCTCGGTGGAATGTCGTCTAATGTCTTGCAAGCATATGAATAGGTTCATAAGAGACCACATACCACGGTACGAGTAAAGAGTACTTGTCAGGAGACGAGGTTGAACAAGGTATAGAGTGATACCGATGATCAAACCTCGGACAAGTAAAATATCGCGTGACAAAGGGAATTGGTATCGTATGTGAATGGTTCATTCGATCACTAAAGTCATCGTTGAATATGTGGGAGCCATTATGGATCTCCAGATCCCGCTATTGGTTATTGGTCGGAGAGAGTACTCAACCATGTCCGCATAGTTCGCGAACCGTAGGGTGACACACTTAAGGTTTGACGTTGAAATGGTAGAACTTGAATATGGAATGGAGTTCAAAGTATTGTTCGAAGTCCCGGATGGGATCCCAGACATCACGAGGAGTTCCGGAATGGTCCGGAGAATAAGATTCATATATAGGAAGTCATTTTATAAGTTTTAAAATGATCCGGAAGATTTTACGGAAGGTTCTAGAAGGTTCTAGAAAAGTCCGGAAGAAATCACTAAGGAAGGAGGAGTCCCGGAGGGACTCCACCTCCCATGGCCGGCCAACCCCTCTCCCCAAACCCTAGCTCCCCCACTCCTCCCCCTCTCCCGCAACGCTTAGCAAAGCTCCGCCGGAGATCTCCATCGCCATCGCCACCACGACGTCGTGCTGCCGGATTCAAGGAGGAGCTACTACTTCCGCTGCCCGCTGGAACGGGGAGGTGGATGTCGACTTCATCAACACCGAACATGTGACCGAGTACGGAGGTGCTGCCCGATTGTGGCACCGTGATAAAGATCTTCTACGCGCTTTTGCAAGCGGCAAGTGAACGTCTACCGCAGCAACAAGAGCCTACTCTTGTAGGCTTTGGAAATCTTCAAGGGTGAGTCTCGATCATCCCCTCGTTGCTCCCGTCTTCTAGATTGCATCTTGGCTTGGATTGCATTCTCGCGGTAGGAAAATTTTTGTTTTCTATGCAACGAATCACTCTAGTTCCACTTAATAAAATGTTGCAACTTTGGATGAGCATAGCATTTGATCTAGAAAGAATTTGGCATGGTGATCTTCACTAAAAGTGTTCACCTTTATGTTGTCTTGGATGAGGTGCAAAGAGTTAGCAAAGTTTAGTTTGGAAAATTTGAATTGCAGGGGCTCAAAGTAGTGATCAGACTATAATTGGCAGATTTGACCATTATCATATGTGAGCCAAATTTGAATTTGAAATCCATTTGATTTGTGTTTCTTTGATTCCAAAAGTTGTAAAAAGTGTTTAGTAACATTGTTCAACTAATGGTGAAGACCAAATTGGTCTAGGGTCAAAATTTATAAAAATGGCATAAGCCATATGTGAGGGTTTTAGGGTTTTTCCTTTTATTTGATTTCTTTCTCTTTTTGATTTATTTGGTTGGTGATCTTCTCGTGATCACATTAGGGTTTCAGAGTATAGCACATACACATAATAACAATCATCATGGCATATCAATCAAATGCACAAGTCCTATGCAGGGCACTATATGCACTTTAAAAAGTTTTTGTTGGTTTGAAATTTTGCTCTCTGGAATTCTTCTAACTTTCCTTTTATTGAAATTTGGGATGTTACACATAGTACTTTCGATAAATAAGAGTGTCGAACCCAATGGGGAGCAGAAGGTGTTGACAAGCAGTTTTGATCAAGGATTCACTGTAAATACTAGCAAACAGGTTTTCAGGGGTTTTTGATATGCAAATAAATAAAGTGCAAGTAAATAAAAGATAGTAATAATAATTGCAGCGAGTGGTCCAATCCTTTCTAGATCAAAGGACAAGTCGATTGTTTTACTTATGATGTCTAAACGTTCATGAGGACACACATGAATTTCGTCAAGTGCTTTCGCTTCACACAACTAAATAATCTTTATCGGTTTGGTAGGTGTTGTGTGGGTGAACCTATGCTAATTCACTACCTCAACTTGGACTAATGCATACTTGTGATTATACCCCTTGCAAGAATCCGCAACTACAAGAAAGTATTTAAGATAAATCTAACCACAACCTTAAACTTTGAGATTCTACACTCCCTCATGCACTGGTTTCCCAACGGGGGTTTATGTTTCCGTCACTCCAGCAACCCCACAATTAGTAGCTAAATACACGATGCATTCTACTAAGCCCATAAAGGTGAAGTATCATGTAGTCGACATTCACATGGCACCACTAGAAGAATAGCACCACAAGTTAAATATCAAACCATTAAATATTACTCAACATAATTCCACTACTAATATCTTGACTTCTTCCATGTCCTCAAGAACTAAACTGTGGTGACCCTGCGTACCACTGCATGTTGTAGTATGCCAGTCATTGATATAACATTCGCGAAGTACCATTCCGCAAATATTACATCCCTCAGAGTAGTACAACAGAACATAGCAGGGTCCATAACTCATTCACATATTATTACAATTATCATACACAAGTCGTCTCGGAGCTCCTCTTGGGTCCTAAGAGGATAACTCCTGGGTTCGAGGCGAACCCAACTTAACTTACAATACCATAGTCTCATTAAACTAAACATTTATTTAATCAAGCAGCTAAATAGTAAGAGTTTGTGCTGCTCGGCTACTACTACTCCTCAGATATCTCTAGGCTTGTTCTCCTCCGGAAGCCTCCCCGGATCCGTAGACTATGATATAGTCTACGCCTTCAACTCCTCCTGAGAGGTCTGGTTCCTCGTAGCCGATGATCTCGGCTCCATCATTGCTGTTGTAGTCCTCCTCCAGATGATTCAGACAATCTAAGCAGGGGATTTAAGAGTGGTATGAGTACGAACGTACTCAACAAATTCATTATAGATAAGAGGTGTTTAATGCACTAGCTACGATATTAGACCAGAAAGTCTAATACCAATGCAAGTTTTGATAAACATTTCTTCAAGAGATTGCTTTTATTTCAAAGAGCTATGTCCGTCAGCCTTCACCGGTTTACTAGAACTTCATGGAGCTCCTTTCCGGCCGCGTTCGCAGTTCCTCAATCCCGGAACAGGGAGTGACAGGTCACAGTTCTTACACTCTGCAGAGGTGTGTTGCTTTACCCATAAGAGATCTTAACCTTGGTGCCAACCGGGCAGCTTTCCCGTCCACACTTCCTTAGGTGTGAGGCCCGGTATAAGGTCTAGCCAATCATGTTCCTCCGCTACCTCGAACACCCACCCTTTGTTGCATGCGCCGACCCTGGGTCCACGTCGGTCCCATTATTCCCGTAATTTCAGGGTGGACCCCGACCACGACAACAGTGCTGGGCTCTACCATACACTCCTACGCCGGTGGCTGCAACCCATCATAGACCGCAGTACCGTGGGGACTTAAGGCTTCCCCAGCCTACCACTTGCACTTCGCACGACAAGTGTCTACGGACTGTGCCGTGGGGACTTAAGGCTTCCCCAGCCTACCGCTTGCCGCCGACAGATACAAGTGTCTATGGTAAAGCGCATCCGTTGATGAACGAGAGGTGGAAACACTTTTGACTACTCCGTCCCACTCCGGATCTTATGGTTAACACGGGTATTACGGCACAAGAATCACTGGCGACATTTGTTGTTTAATCCTAGATGGATATAAGCCCGTGCAATGGAACCTCCACCATATCAACACAATCCATGGTTCCATTGCCCACCACATAGTCATATTCATAGTTATGAAAGTAGTGGTTTTGATTTTTGTGCAATAGTGATAACCATAATACTTTGCAAGTAATTTGATAAAAATACTCAAATGACATGAACAAGTGATGAACTTGCCTGAACACTGCAAAGTTTTGCAGTTGGAAGGTGTGGACTGACCCTTGTCCTCTTGTTCTGAAAAATTAGCATCATTGTCCGATAAGGGCAATGGTTAAGGAAGCAATTATGCATGATTCCATTTTTAGGGTTTGTTCCCCCCTTCTGATGTCGTTATTATTTTATGTAAGAGGTTAATACTAAGAATAATTTGGGGATACATGATTTAAAGTAAAATACAACCTTGAAATGTTGTCAAGGTGTTTTTTAAAGTCCAAATACATTAGTGGACTTATTTTCATTATAGAAAATTAGGTGTGTGATTTAAATGATTATTTAAATCATCAAAATATGACTTATTCTTCATTGTCCTCCAAAATTCTCTTTGATATTTTATTTAAATAGAGAATTTTATGCTGATCATTTTTCATATTTTTAAGTTATTTTTAAGAGCTTTTAATAGTTTTCTATTGAATTTCAAAGTTTCATATTTTTGTTAAATTGTAAAAGGTCCTTTTTGTCCCTGGGCCCACCTGTCAGGGTGGCCCAGTGGGTTAACCCTAACCCGAGCCGCTCGTCCGGCTCGGTCGGACGCACCCGTCCCCTTCCTCTCGCGCACGCGCTAACCCTAATCCTCTGAGCTCTGGCGACTCCCGTGTCGCCGCCGCCTTCGCCGATTTTCTCCGGCCGATTCCGGCCATCGCCGCCGGCGAGATGTGGCGCATCTGAACCGCCACTCGACGGCGATTCAGATCCACCGCGTCGATACGTGCCGCCGCTTCCTCGATGCGCCCTTCGCCTCTGCTCGTCTACCGTGGAGTTCCGCGGCGATTCGTCGCCGCCGACGTCCACGCGTCACGGCGCCGCCGTGGCTTCGCCTCCGTGTGCGCGAACTGCCGAGGCACCGCCATGGCCCGGCTTGGCCTGGCGCCGCCGTGCTCCGGCGCGTGCCGCCGTAGCCGCCATGGCCGAGCTTCTCTCCGCTCACCAGTAAGTGCTCATCTCCTCCGTCCTTCTCTGCTACTTGTTCTACTGCTTCTCTTTCCCTTCGTCTAGCTTGGCCACTGGCCTCATCCTCCATGTGAAGATGTTGGCCGTGCCGATGCGCTGCTGCGGCTTGCTAGCTTGTGCGTATCTTTGCTATGCTTTGTGATTTGTCTTCTTTGCTGTGCATTGGCCATGGTTCTAGCTTGCTGTGCTGTGCTGTTCTTGCTCAATTGCTTACTGTTGCGATTCATGAATTATTGCTCATGAGCATGCTGTGGTGCTCTGTGTAACTTAGTAGCGCCTGCTGATTCTCTGTATACTATTTCTCTCCTGTATATGCCCTTGCTTGCCCCTGGCTTGATCATTCTGTGATGATCCTTGCCTTTGGCAAGTGCCAGTACTCCAGATGTGCTATTATCTGTGCTCTAATTCCTGGACATGCTCAGTTGAGCCTAACTGTTGCATTATCAACTCCATCCCTTGATGGAGTGCTTCTGGATACAATTATAATGCTCTATTCACTTATCTGTGTTGCAATTGTTCAAGTATATGGTTAATTTAATTATCTGGGCCTGGTGGTGATACTATGCTTGGGCTATAGTGATCTGTAGCAAAAGTAAGTGATGCTTTGATGATTAATGGATCAATACTTGCTTGTGAGCAAGTGTGTGCTTTTCTCTGTGACTCACTGGTGTTCGCCAGTGCTGCTTGTGCTTCATACAGGCTTAACCTGGTGTGTATTGTTATTGGCTTAAGCAACTGCTGTTGCTTGCAGTGATCCATTGGATCACTGCAAAGCCCTGGTGCTTTGATTTATTTATTTAGTTCACTTATCTGTATTTGCCTGAATTATAATGAAGTGGATAAGTGATGTGAGCTGCTTTGCAGTTGTGATCATCCAATTAATTGTGACAGAGCTAGATGGATGCCCACAGTGGTTGGGAACCCTAGCCCCTCTTTGAACCCAATCAGGGTGATGATATTATCTGTATTTGGCTTTTTGGTGTGGTTGATCTAGGGTTTGAGGTGACCCTGGCAGTAGTCATGTGCTGCCCTAGGGTAGCTCCCCTATCTGTTGGCTTGCTGTTGCTTACCAAATATTTTCTGGGTGATCCATTTATTGGATTGCCAGTGACTCTTGATGTTGAAATCAAACAGACAGTATTCTGTCTAAGTCTGATGGTTAATTAGCTGTAGGTGCTAGGTGTGTGGGCTAGGCTAGTCTATGAATTCATCTTGTGCTGGATTTCTTCAGTTATGCACTGTTTTGCATGACTGATGTTCCCATAGGATGATTTCGTAGAGTCTTTACCCATATTTGCTTGCACCAAATGGCTTTGTAGCCAGATGATGAAACAAACAGGGTTTTCTACCCTTCTTTGATTCTGTGATGCATGTGTATGCTTATTGATGAGCAAAGCATGTGTTTGCTCAGGTTCTTTTATGTATACCTCACTCCAGCTCCTAGAAAATGAGTGTTGGTGTAGAGGATTGCTTCTGTGTTGTTCTTGTGGTTGATTTACTTGCCCTGCTCCTCCTGGTGATCTTGTGGCTTGACTCAGTGCTGTGGTGAGTTAGCAGATTGAACAGCAGTGGCTGTTCATGTGTTCTTGAGTTCTTGTGTTCTTACCAGTGAAGCCTGTCGATGAATGAGCTAGGGTTTGGCTCAAAAAGGTTAAATATGATGCTCCCAAGCTCTCTCTGGTCGACAGCTTGGCCTGGTCACTTTGGTGACTCCTCTCTGGCTTGTGTGTTGTACAGCATGCACACATGCAGTGTGAGCTGCCTGTGTGTGTGTGTGTGCACCTGATACTTTGCACTTGGCTGAGAGATGATCAGCTCGGCAGAGCTGATCCATATCCTCTCATTTTCCTTATTCTTCTAACCTGCCAAGTGGCTATGCCACTTGGCATAACTTCTCTTTGTTGTGATTTTTGTGCAGGGATCAAGAATTGATAAAAATGTACTTGGAGTTCATCACATCCAAGATCAAGTGAAGATGATCTTGTAGTAATTAGTCTAGGGTCATTACTTGTATTTTTCTTTTCATTTTCTTGTATTGTTTCAATTTCACCAATTCTTGTATTGTGTTGTAATATTCATTTATTTCCATTATGAATATTGTAAAGACAATGTATCTTATGTGTTAATTAATAAAGCTCAAAGTTTTCCCTAATGAGCTTTTCTTTATTATAATAGTTCATCTTGTGTATTATTGATTATTTACTTAATGTATTCTCTCATAATTGAATTATTGAGGTTTATTATTTAATGTTTGAATTTGAAATTCAAATTCCACATTGGTTTAAATTCAACCATGTCATTTGTCAAGAATTCAATCATGCAACTCTCCCCTCTCTTCTTAAAAACCCTAAACTATGAAGTGAGATGCAAGTTTGTCGCACTCTCGAAACCCTAACCCCGTAAGGTGTCGAGAGAGAAACTTGTCCCCCGTCGATGCAGTTTTTGTTTAAAAGCGCAAAATTTCCCCAGAATTTACTATGCAATGCACATCCCTTTCTAAAATCTACCCCTCGATTGTCTCTAAACCTGGGACATTACAGCCTTTCCCCCTTAAAGAAAACTTCGTCCCGAAGTTGTGGTTGTAATACCTGAACAGCTCGGGGTATGTTTTCCTCAGGTCTTCCTCTTTTTCCCAGGTGGCTTCCCTCTCGGGATGATGCTTCCATTGTATCTTGCAATACTTGATCGCCTTATTTCTGAGTTGTTTCCAACTCTCCTCGAGAATCTTGGCTGGCTTCTCGATGTACGTCAAGTCTGGTTGTAACTCGAGCTCATCATGTGATATTGGTTCATCTGGGGTCTTCAAACATTTCCGCAGTTGTGACACATGGAATACATTGTGAACTTGAGCTAACCTTCCCGGTAGATCCAATTCAAAGGCTAAACCTCTGTTCTGACTTAGTATCTTGAAAGGTCCTATATATCTAGGACTGAGTTTCCCTTTTACTCCAAACCTCTGGAGTCCTTTCATCAGGCTTACCCTAAGATAAACCAGGTCTCCAACTTGTGGCTCCCATGTCCTTCTCTTCTGATCGGCGTAACTCTTTTGCCTACTTTGAGCTATCTTGAGCCTGTCTCTGATAATGTCTATGATTTGTTGTTTTTCCTTGACATAATCAGGGTTGAACTCTTTGCTTGCTCCGGCTTCATACCAACATATTGGTGATCTACACTTCCTTCCATACAGAGCTTCAAATGGTGCCATCTTGATACTGCTTTGATAACTATTGTTGTATGAGAACTCTGCTAAAGGTAGATGTTCTTCCCATGATCCTCCGAAGTCTAGGGCACAAGCCCTAAGCATATCTTCTAAAATCTGGTTGGTTCTCTCGGTTTGTCCACCGGTCTGGGGATGATAAGCGGTACTATAATCCAACTTGGATCCTAAAGCTTCGTGAAGCTGCTTCCAGAATGCTGATGTGAACACGGATCCTCGATCCGATACTATCTTCTTTGGCACTCCATGCTTACTCACGATCTCTTTGATGTAAAGATCGATAAGTTTCTCTCCTTTATCCTGCTGGTTTACCGCTAAGAAGTGTGCACTTTTCGTCAACCGGTCCACGATTACCCATATCATGTCCTTCTTTTTATTGGTCATGGGTAGTCCGGTGATGAAATCCATCCCTATTTCCTCCCATTTCCACTCTGGAATAGGTAGAGGTTGTAACTTCCCTGCCGGACTCTGGTGTTCAGCCTTCACTCGTTGGCAGGTATGGCATTCTGCCACATATTGGGCTATCTCCCTCTTCATGTTATTCCACCAGAATAGTTCCTTTAAGTCCATGTACATCTTTGTACTTCCCGGATGTATGGAATATGGGGTTTGATGAGCTTCCCGGAGTATTACTTCTTTAATTTCAGCAATATCCGGAACGCAAATTCTTTTCTGGAACCATAAAGATCCAGATTCTCCTCGGTGAAATTCTGATGGTCTTCCCTCATCTATTCTTCTCATCTCTTCTACAATGAATGGATCGTCCATCTGACCCATCATTATTTCATTCTTCAAGTTGACATTAAGCTCATCGGCTACTTGCAACGCCGATAATCCTTCATGGGCTTCCTTCTCCCAAAGTTGTATTTGGGCTTGACTTATTTCCTTCCTCAACTCCGGTGATATTTCTTGTTCAACTCCTCCAGTACTCTTCCTACTCAGGGCATCTGCTACAACATTAGCCTTCCCTGGTGTGTAATTGATTGTCAGATCATAATCCTTGATCAATTCTAGCCATCTTTTCTGCCTCATGTTGAGTTCCTTTTGAGTGAAGAAATATTTGAGGCTTTTATGATCTGTATAGAGCTCACACTTCGCTCCATAGAGAAAATGTCTCCAAGTTTTGAGTGCAAATACGACCGCTGCTAATTCCAAGTCATGTGTTGGATAGTTCACTTCATGAGGTCTGAGTTGCCTCGATCCATAAGATATCACTTTCTGATCTTGCATGAGTACGCAACCCAATCCATGTTTGGATGCGTCACAGTACACGGTGTAATCCTTGCCACCTTCCGGAACTGCTAACATCGGTGCCGTGGTGAGTTTCTCTTTTAGAGTTTGAAAACTCTTCTCACACTCCTCTGACCACACGAATGGTGTGTTCTTCCTTAGCAACTTTGTCATTGGTCCTGCTATCTTAGAGAATCCTTCAATGAATCTCCGATAATATCCTGCCATTCCTAGGAATCCCCGGATTTCCTTGACAGTCTTGGGTGCTTCCCATTCTAGAACTGCTGCTACCTTACTCGGGTTGACAGCGATTCCATCTTTACTAATGACATGACCAAGAAATTCCACTTGATCTAGCCAAAATTCACACTTGCTGAATTTGGCATAAAGTTGGTGTTCCCTTAGTGTTTGCAACACTAACCTCAAATGTTCAGCATGTTCAGCTTTGTTCTTGGAATATATCAAGATATCATCGATGAATACGATGACAAACTTGTCTAGATATGGCATGAAAATCTTATTCATGAGATTCATGAATATTGCTGGGGCATTGGTTAATCCAAAAGATACTACAAGGTATTCATGGTGTCCATACCTTGAGACAAAGGCAGTTTTCGGAACGTCTTCCTTCTTGATCTTTATCTGGTGATAACCCGATCTTAGATCAATCTTGGAAAAGACTCCCGCGCCTCTCACTTGATCAAATAGATCTTGAATTCTTGGAAGTGGATACTTGTTCTTGATTGTGACGTTGTTCAGATTCCTGTAGTCTCTGCACATCCTTCTTCCTCCGTCTCTTTTATCCACGAAGATCACAGGTGATCCCCATGGTGAAACACTCTCCTGAATGAATCCCTTTTGTTCCAAGTCATCCAGTTGTTCCTTAAGTTCTTTCAATTCCTTGGGCCCCATCTTATATGGTGCCTTAGCAATCGGAGCTGTTCCTGGAATTAGGTCGATAGTGAATTCTATCTCCCTATCTGGTGGCATACCAGGTAATTCCGCAGGAAACACATCTTGGAATTCATTTACTACAGGTATCTCTTCTAACTTCACTTCCTTCATGCTATTCAGCTGTAACTCAACTTCAATCTGTGTATGTTTGTCGCCTTGGTATATCATTCTACTTCCATCGGGACTTTTCAATGACACCGTCTTGTTTACACAGTCGATCAATGCTCCATTAGCTTATTGACATCAATGTCCTTCATCGGTAGAATGAACAGGTCCGCGTCAAACGCGCACTTATTGATCATAATGACTTGTTTTTGTTTGGCATGGGTTACTACTATCGTTCCCCCCGCAGAAAGTATGGTTATGGGTGTATCTAACTTAGTGCAACTAATCCCATGTTTGATGATGAATTGTTGAGAAATGAATGATGTAGTTGCACCAGTATCAAAAAGTACTTTGCCAGGATGAGTGAGTATCTGGAGCGTACCTATCACCGCCTGGTCAGAGTTGACCACCTCCTCCAGACTGGTACAGTTCAGCTTTCCGAAGGGCTTCTTATTCTTCCAGCTCCCTCCGGTGTTTCCTCGATATCCTCCTCCTCCAGATTGACCTCCACCAGTGTTTCTCTTGGGGCAGTCCTTCAGCATGTGCCCCTCCTGGCGACAACCAAAGCATATAATCTTTGGCTTCTTACAGTCTTTGGCCAGATGCCCTGTGAATCCACAGCTTCTGCAAATTATTTGATTTGCAGTCTAGAATGCCTGATTCTTCCTACTACCGTAGTAGTTGCTGTTGTTGTTGTTGTTGTTGTTGTTGTTGTTGTTGTTATTGTTGTTGCTGTATCGGGGCTTGAAACTCAAGCTGGTATTAGGCTTGTTACTAACAAACCTCTTAGGCTCAAACTTGGCCTTTTTCCTCTTCTCTTCTTGCAGTTGTTTGAAATCATCTTCAAGAGTGATGGCTGCATCCACCAACTCTTGGAATTCCGTTGCTCTCATCATCCGTAGCTGTACCTTGAACTGGGGACTTAACCCCCTCAGAAATCTCTTCTTCTTCTTGTCCTCGGTGTTGACTTCCTCAACAGCGTACCGGGACAGCTTTGAGAACTCCCTGACATAGGTCAGGATTGCCTTGTCCTTCTGCTCGAGACTCTCGAACTCTCGACGCTTCAGTTCCACAATACTTTCAGGGACATTGGATTCCCTGAACTTCCTTGCGAATTCCTCCCAGGTAAATACCTTTCCAGCCGGGTAAACGGCTACAATATTGTCCCACCATGATGCTGCAGGTCCACATAGCAGATGGGTAGCATATCGAACCTTCTCTTGATCGTTGCATCCAACAGTGTTGAGCTTGCGCTCAGTATCCATCAGCCAATCTTCCGCGTCCATTGGCTCGAGCGCGTATGCGAAAGATATCGGCTTGGTGTTTTGGAAGTCTGCTAATGTGACTCCCGGGTTCTCAGGTCTCTCCACCCTGTTCTGCTGCATCAACTCTTGAAAGAATTTATTCTGCTGTTCCAGCGTTACACGCTGCCTCTCTTCCGCCAGTTGCATGTACTGGATAAAGTTTTGCTGAGTCATGGGTGGTGGTGGTGGTGGAAACTGATCTCTGGCTGCACCCTCGGCCTCTTCCTTTTCTTTTGCTTCGCGCTCCATGCGCTGTGCTTCAGTCTCGTTTCCTAACGTTCCCGACATAACCCCCTAGTTCTGCAACACAAGATGACACTCATAATTACTCCATGCGCAAGTTTTCTGAGCTCAACATTGTGCACAGAACTAGTCACGCAATGGAAATCAAGAAGCAAATCCAAATCATACAAAACATATACCCTGTATATACATACATAAGTGGTCTTATTACAATACTCAAGTCGATGTGAGTATGCAAACTCACTTATTAAAGTATATGTACAAATTTATACAAATATTACAAACTATAATACACGTGGTACTTGTGTATTATAGCCACGCCTCCCTTGGTGGACTCTAGTCGGTCTTCACTCCCGGTACATTCCAGGCTTCCATCCGGTCGAACGTGTCGTCCTCCTGATAGACCCTGGAACATAAGGTCTCCCCGTTGGCTGGTAATCCGAATCCGATGATGATCCTAAGGAGAAATCAGTATTCACAAACTGATCGTTGAGTGCATCATAGTCCACCCATCGGGTGTACTCTCCTGTAGCCCCACCATAAGGGTTACCAAATCTCATACCCGACTCAACTTGAGTCGGATATCCTCCATCCACTCCTTCATTACTAGGATAGCTCTGGTTCTGGGTTGTTGCGTCATCATTCATCTCTCCATCATAATACTCAGTAGTACTATGGGTTCCAGTATCATTTCCCCAACGCCAACCCCTGGAATTCTCGATTGGAGTCTCGGAACGCTGGTTGTTTTCGGATTCCTCTCCGCCTTCGTATCCCCCATAGGAACTACCCAGAAAGTTCCCAGGTGTAACAGGTGTAGGTTCACGTGCAAGTGGATCAATGCTGATGTAGTCACCAGCTGAATAAACTGGTGTGTGCACTACATTTTCCATAGGTTCTTTCCCCCTACTCTCCTCCTTGGGTTCGGTAAATTCCTCTAGCATCGTATCAATAGCTCCTATCAGATGATGGTTCAACTGAAAGAGTAATGATATGAGGTTACGGCTATTATCCATATATTTTGCCGCTGCTATGAGTTTGCGTTTGGCGTATTTGTAGTGGTTGAGCATGGGATCTTCTTCTTCCTGATTATGAGGAATATGGGAGAACTCGGAATCCATAAGCTCTTTTGTCTTATGTTCCCGTATGTCGGTTATGGCTCTCATAACCGCTATATGGTAGGCTGTGTTGGTTGTCCTAGCTTCTCCAGCTGGCATGACTACGCTCATTCCCAAAGATTCAGGAAGTCGCAGTCCTACTCTGCACTTGGCCAGTACCGGTCCATCATAGAACATGTACTTCTTTACTGGAATCTGGGGATCGCACCCAAATTCCAGTAACATGGCTCGTAGGATATCAGCAAGTCCTCCTTGGTATTCGTTCAGTGTGGAATCCATAACTTTCACGTTTCTTCCCGGTCGTGAACTTGCCATGTTGGCTGTAGAAATAGAAAGAGTATAAGATTAGTAATAATGCATCATAATAGAGATAATAAAGAATTATCGCACTAAAAGATATGATTGTTGTATTCTCAATTGAATATACACCATATTTTTAGAGAATTCTTTACTAATCCTATTTGACTCCTAACGTTTGGTCCCATTTACTAGGTTCCAACCTAAGGTCAAAGCTTTTGCTCTGATACCAACTGTGGTGACCCTGCATACCACTGCATGTTGTAGTATGCCAGTCGTTGATATAACATTCGCGAAGTACCATTCCGCAAATATTACATCCCTCAGAGTAGTACAACAGAACATAGCAGGGTCCATAACTCATTCACATATTATTACAATTATCATACACAAGTCGTCTCGGAGCTCCTCTTGGGTCCTAAGAGGATAACTCCTGGGTTCGAGGCGAACCCAACTTAACTTACAATACCATAGTCTCATTAAACTAAACATTTATTTAATCAAGCAGCTAAATAGTAAGAGTTTGTGCTGCTCGGCTACTACTACTCCTCAGATATCTCTAGGCTTGTTCTCCTCCGGAAGCCTCCCCGGATCCGTAGACTATGATATAGTCTACGCCTTCAACTCCTCCTGAGAGGTCTGGTTCCTCGTAGCCGATGATCTCGGCTCCATCATTGCTGTTGTAGTCCTCCTCCAGATGATTCAGACAATCTAAGCAGGGGATTTAAGAGTGGTATGAGTACGAGCGTACTCAACAAATTCATTATAGATAAGAGGTGTTTAATGCACTAGCTACGATATTAGACCAGAAAGTCTAATACCAATGCAAGTTTTGATAAACATTTCTTCAAGAGATTGCTTTTATTTCAAAGAGCTATGTCCGTCAGCCTTCACCGGTTTACTAGAACTTCATGGAGCTCCTTTCCGGCCGCGTTCGCAGTTCCTCAATCCCGGAACAGGGAGTGACAGGTCACAGTTCTTACACTCTGCAGAGGTGTGTTGCTTTACCCATAAGAGATCTTAACCTTGGTGCCAACCGGGCAGCTTTCCCGTCCACACTTCCTTAGGTGTGAGGCCCGGTATAAGGTCTAGCCAATCATGTTCCTCCGCTACCTCGAACACCCACCCTTTGTTGCATGCGCCGACCCTGGGTCCACGTCGGTCCCATTATTCCCGTAATTTCAGGGTGGACCCCTACCACGACAACAGTGCTGGGCTCTACCATACACTCCTACGCCGGTGGCTGCAACCCATCATAGACTGCAATACCGTGGGGACTTAAGGCTTCCCCAGCCTACGGCTTGCACTTCGCATGACAAGTGTCTACAGACTGTGCCGTGGGGACTTAAGGCTTCCCCAGCCTACCGCTTGCCGCCGACAGATACAAGTGTCTACGGTAAAGCGCATCCGTTGATGAACGAGAGGTGGAAACACTTTTGACTACTCCGTCCCACTCCGGATCTTATGGTTAACACGGGTATTACGGCACAAGAATCACTGGCGACATTTGTTGTTTAATCCTAGATGGATATAAGCCCGTGCAATGGAACCTCCACCATATCAACACAATCCATGGTTCCATTGTCCACCACATAGTCATATTCATAGTTATGAAAGTAGTGGTTTTGATTTTTGTGCAATAGTGATAACCATAATACTTTGCAAGTAATTTGATAAAAATACTCAAATGACATGAGCAAGTGATGAACTTGCCTGAACACTGCAAAGTTTTGCAGTTGGAAGGTGTGGACTGACCCTTGTCCTCTTGTTCTGAAAAATTAGCATCATTGTCCGATAAGGGCAATGGTTAAGGAAGCAATTATGCATGATTCCATTTTTAGGGTTTGTTCCCCCCTTCTGATGTCGTTATTATTTTATGTAAGAGGTTAATACTAAGAATAATTTGGGGATACATGATTTAAAGTAAAATACAACCTTGAAATGTTGTCAAGGTTTTTTTTAAAGTCCAAATACATTAGTGGACTTATTTTCATTATAGAAAATTAGGTGTGTGATTTAAATGATTATTTAAATCATCAAAATATGACTTATTCTTCATTGTCCTCCAAAATTCTCTTTGATATTTTATTTAAATAGAGAATTTTATGCTGATCATTTTTCATATTTTTAAGTTATTTTTAAGAGCTTTTAATAGTTTTCTATTGAATTTCAAAGTTTCATATTTTTGTTAAATTGTAAAAGGTCCTTTTTGTCCCTGGGCCCACCTGTCAGGGTGGCCCAGTGGGTTAACCCTAACCCGAGCCGCTCGTCCGGCTCGGTCGGACGCACCCGTCCCCTTCCTCTCGCGCACGCGCTAACCCTAATCCTCTGAGCTCTGGCGACTCCCGTGTCGCCGCCGCCTTCGCCGATTTTCTCCGGCCGATTCCGGCCATCGCCGCCGGCGAGATGTGGCGCATCTGAACCGCCACTCGACGGCGATTCAGATCCACCGCGTCGATCTGTGCTTCGCCGCTTCCTCGATGCGCCCCCTTCGCCTCTGCTCGTCTACCGTGGAGTTCCGCGGCGATTCGTCGCCGCCGACGTCCCTGGCGTCATGGCGCCGCCGTGGCTTCGCCTCCGTGTGCGCGAACTGCCGAGGCACCGCCATGGCCCGGCTTGGCCTGGCGCCGCCGTGCTCTGGCGCGTGCCGCCGTAGCCGCCATGGCCGAGCTTCTCTCCGCTCACCAGTAAGTGCTCATCTCCTCCGTCCTTCTCTGCTACTTGTTCTACTGCTTCTCTTTCCCTTCGTCTAGCTTGGCCACTGGCCTCATCCTCCATGTGAAGATGTTGGCCGTGCCGATGCGCTGCTGCGGCTTGCTAGCTTGTGCGTATCTTTGCTATGCTTTGTGTATTTGTCTTCGTCTTGTGCATTGGCCATGGTTCTAGCTTGCTGTGCTGTGCTGTTCTTGCTCAATTGCTTACTGTTGCGATTCATGAATTATTGCTCATGAGCATGCTGTGGTGCTCTGTGTAACTTAGTAGCGCCTGCTGATTCTCTGTATACTATTTCTCTCCTGTATATGCCCTTGCTTGCCCCTGGCTTGATCATTCTGTGATGATCCTTGCCTTTGGCAAGTGCCAGTACTCCAGATGTGCTATTATCTGTGCTCTAATTCCTGGACATGCTCAGTTGAGCCTAATTGTTGCATTATCAACTCCATCCCTTGATGGAGTGCTTCTGGATACAATTATAATGCTCTATTCACTTATCTGTGTTGCAATTGTTCAAGTATATGGTTAATTTAATTATCTGGGCCTGGTGGTGATACTATGCTTGGGCTATAGTGATCTGTAGCAAAAGTATGGGATGCTTTGATGATTAATGGATCAATACTTGCTTGTGAGCAAGTGTGTGCTTTTCTCTGTGACTCACTGGTGTTCACCAGTGCTGCTTGTGCTTCATACAGGCTTAACCTGGTGTGTATTGTTATTGGCTTAAGCAACTGCTGTTGCTTGCAGTGATCCATTGGATCACTGCAAAGCCCTGGTGCTTTGATTTATTTATTTAGTTCACTTATCTGTATTTGCCTGAATTATAATGAAGTGGATAAGTGATGTGAGCTGCTTTGCAGTTGTGATCATCCAATTAATTGTGACAGAGCTAGATGGATGCCCACAGTGGTTGGGAACCCTAGCCCCTCTTTGAACCCAATCAGGGTGATGATATTATCTGTATTTGGCTTTTTGGTGTGGTTGATCTAGGGTTTGAGGTGACCCTGGCAGTAGTCATGTGCTGCCCTAGGGTAGCTCCCCTATCTGTTGGCTTGCTGTTGCTTACCAAATATTTTCTGGGTGATCCATTTATTGGATTGCCAGTGACTCTTGATGTTGAAATCAAACAGACAATATTCTGTCTAAGTCTGATGGTTAATTAGCTGTAGGTGCTAGGTGTGTGGGCTAGGCTAGTCTATGAATTCATCTTGTGCTGGATTTCTTCAGTTATGCACTGTTTTGCATGACTGATGTTCCCATAGGATGATTTCCTAGAGTCTTTACCCATATTTGCTTGCACCAAATGGCTTTGTAGCCAGATGATGACACAAACAGGGTTTTCTACCCTTCTTTGATTCTGTGATGCATGTGTATGCTTATTGATGAGCAAAGCATGTGTTTGCTCAGGTTCTTTTATGTATACCTCACTCCAGCTCCTAGAAAATGAGTGTTGGTGTAGAGGATTGCTTCTGTGTTGTTCTTGTGGTTGATTTACTTGCCCTGCTCCTCCTGGTGATCTTGTGGCTTGACTCAGTGCTGTGGTGAGTTAGCAGATTGAACAGCAGTGGCTATTCATGTGTTCTTGAGTTCTTGTGTTCTTACCAGTGAAGCCTGTCGATGAATGAGCTAGGGTTTGGCTCAAAAAGGTTAAATATGATGCTCCCAAGCTCTCTCTGGTCGACAGCTTGGCCTGGTCACTTTGGTGACTCCTCTCTGGCTTGTGTGTTGTACAGCATGCACACATGCAGTGTGAGCTGCCTGTGTGTGTGTGTGTGTGCACCTGATACTTTGCACTTGGCTGAGAGATGATCAGCTCGGCAGAGCTGATCCATATCCTCTCATTTTCCTTATTCTTCTAACCTGCCAAGTGGCTATGCCACTTGGCATAACTTCTCTTTGTTGTGATTTTTGTGCAGGGATCAAGAATTGATAAAAATGTACTTGGAGTTCATCACATCCAAGATCAAGTGAAGATGATCTTGTAGTAATTAGTCTAGGGTCATTACTTGTATTTTTCTTTTCATTTTCTTGTATTGTTTCAATTTCACCAATTCTTGTATTGTGTTGTAATATTCATTTATTTCCATTATGAATATTGTAAAGACAATGTATCTTATGTGTTAATTAATAAAGCTCAAAGTTTTCCCTAATGAGCTTTTCTTTATTATAATAGTTCATCTTGTGTATTATTGATTATTTACTTAATGTATTCTCTCATAATTGAATTATTGAGGTTTATTATTTAATGTTTGAATTTGAAATTCAAATTCCACATTGGTTTAAATTCAACCATGTCATTTGTCAAGAATTCAATCATGCAACTCTCCCCTCTCTTCTTAAAAAACCCTAAACTATGAAGTGAGATGCAAGTTTGTCGCACTCTCGAAACCCTAACCCTGTAAGGTGTCGAGAGAGAAACTTGTCCCCCTTCGATGCAGTTTTTGTTTAAAAGCGCGAAATTTCCCCAGAATTTACTATGCAATGCACATCCCTTTCTAAAATCTACCCCTCGATTGTCTCTAAACCTGGGACATTACATAAACGAACTACTCACAAGAAATCATATGGATCATAATCAGAGGTGTATAATGATGAATAAGAATCTGGACATAAACCTTTATCCAATGGTTTCACTCAATAACATCAACTACAAAGAGTAATTAGCACTGGGAAAGTTTCCTCTATGAACTAAATAAGATCAAACCCAAGATGTTACAGCGGGACGGAGTGGAGATGGTGGAGATGGTGGTGCTGGCGATGGAGATGATGATGATGATGATCCCGATGAAGTCCAGCTCGATGATGGTGACAATGACGACGGTTCCCCCCCCCCCCTCCAAGAAGGAATTTCCCCAACAAATTTCTGCCTGCCGGAGAGCTTTTCTCTCTCTCTGTTGTTTTCCTCCCCATCGCGGCGGCGGAATATTTCTTGGATCCTCCCCCCAGTCTTAGGGTTCTCGGGAGATGAAATACACAAAGGGGCGCTGTCAGAGGTGGGCCAGGGCCACCACACTATGCCTAGGCGCCGCCAGGGGGTGGCCCATGGCTAGGGGTGGTGTGGGCCCCTCCAGGCCTACCTCGGCTCCCCTTTTAGCTTCCTCCGACATCTGGCAAAATAGGAACTTCTGGGTATTTTCCGGGAATTGCCGATATTCAGAAATATGGTATCTTGACGGTCCTTTTTCCAGCAGAATTTCGACTCCGGAAGTTAATTCTCAAATAATCATCGAACATGCAAAAATAGATGAAATAACATAAGTATCATCTCCAAATGTGAAATAGATGAAATAACAGTAAATTATAATATTAAATAGTGATGCAATTTGGACGTATCAGTCATCGGGTAGTCGGACGGTTTTGGAATATACAAGAAAGATTTGTCAATTAGAGAAAATGGAAATTTATCACTACCATGACTGCAAAATAGCAAACAAAACAAACTGAATGAAACTTTATAAATATCTTAAATCATCTGTAATAGAACATATAAATGTAAAATTGAAATAGTTCATTAACTTTTACTTCCAAGGCACACCGAGTATGGCATAGTTCCATTTATCAAAACCAAGATTTATTATGTATAAACAAATGCACCACAAGATATTGATGATGTCTACTATAATAAAATAATAACTCGATGCTCCAAGTTTAATGACTATAAAGATAGTGAGAAGAAATAGAGATTTAAAATTATCAAACTAGTAATGATTGATGTAGAATTCGAAATGGGCATCCCTGATATTAACCTTTAAGAATTGTTCACCTTCTCGCTACCTTTTTATTTTGTTATATCCAAAAAAAACTTTAACTCAAAATACTCTCCTTTTGTGTGTGTAGAGTCATTTTTGGAAAGGAAAATGTGTAACACTTGGATGAAACACAACATTTTCTAACGCAATAACATGGGAATTTCTAGAGTGGATATTATAAAAGTATTTTATGATCCGTTAGATTTTATTTTTTTAAAGTCACCCTTAAGTGCTAGGGGTGTTTACACATAGATAAAATCTTTGTGAAACACAATATCTTCAACTGGAAAAAACAAAAAGCAAATAAAGTGTACTTTAAATTATTTTTGAGCAACACCTAACGAAATCTTGATTTCTAAAGATAAACTACACTTGTCTAAAAAATATGGAAAATTTAAAAGACATAGCCTCTCTAAACATTTAGGATTTTCCCACGTTCCGATGAGGCGTAAAACATGAAGCACTAATATCTATGATGCATATTTTGACAAACAACAAACAATCAATTTGCAAAACATTTGTGCAAATTATTTTGATGTATTTTCAAAATATAGTAAAAACACGTAGTAAGAACTCTTATTAATACTTGTTTAGGTCAATTTTTTGATGAAACAAAAGCTTCAGTTTCAACCCCTACTTCTCCAATTCTCATCTTACTCATTTACTTTTCATCCTTTATTGTTAAGCACCATATTTATTTCTAAAAGTAGCAAAAAAAAAGCTAAATAGAACATACTAGGATCACAAGGAGTATTCTAGCCAATAAAGATAAGAAACAGTTTAATCAAAATACATAGCGTAGGTTCCTAAAAAAAGCACCACAAAATACAGAACATGCAATAACACATGGATGAATCATACTAGTAAACAGATACCAATGCATCTTATATGCGATTGCTTGGAAATTATTTATATAGGAAACATAGAGAGTGGTCTCATTTTTCCTCTCTCGTCATAGGTGCAAGCATTAGAAGTAAACTTTATAGTATACATGACAAATAGAATCATCACTTTAACAAATATTTGCAAATAACATAGATAATACCTCTAAAATATAGTTCAGAGAATTCAAGAATAAAATAGGAATACCAAAGGTGACAACAAAATTATCATCAGCAATCATAACATCTATAGGTTATTATTCATAAGATTCAACATAAAAAAGATTTTCATCTATGAAAAAAGGGTCTTTAATGTCACTGATATAATTTTCATCCTCTCATAAACTACTCACAATGTTTCCACATGGTGGATCCTCAAGAAAAAATAGAATCATCATCTAGTGCATTGTCTTGTAGTAAATCAAGAAAATATTCCCATCATCATTGATAATTTTATTATGGGAAGAAATAGGGATACAAGAACTAATTTATCTTCCCCAATAATTATTTTGACCCATTTATCCTATAACCCGCCATAAAGGTCCACATCAAATATGTTATCACGTAAAGGTTCATCACCAAACCTAGCCAGATCTTTTAAATTGACAATCTTTGGGATGCTTTATCCAAATGTAATGATCCTTTTTGGAATTTGGATGCTTATGAAAATACACTATGATAGACACCATAACTCCATATTCAAATATGTTAACTGCATGTAAATTCAAACTTAGTTTGAACTCCTTTTAGCCATATTTTTATTAAGTGATCCAAATTAATCCATTAATTTTCCATGTGCTTTATATTAGCTTGAGGGGTATTATTAGGTTTCTAGATATATATATCCTCTTTCGGATGACTGTTCTGTGATTTGAAGCACCCTGGCTATTCATATGTTGATTTCGTCACGAGCTGGCATAGGTGTTTCTAAATCAACATGTGAAGCATCATTTAGCGTTTTTAGAGCGCCAATTTGTTGATAATAAACTTTATTTTGTCAGCTCCTTTTCATCCTATGCTATCGACAGTGGGGAAGGATGGAAATTTTTTTAGGTAGGGCAAACTAAAAAAAAATGATGTAAATACCAAAATAGTCCTAAGACATGAACCGTTATATATGATTCTAACGAAATAACTTAGTACGATAAAAACAAAGACATATTTAATATACGTAGAGCCAAAAAAACATAACAATATATAATGCCACCACAATGCCAAAGATTTACTTTTTTTGTAAATAGAATAATTTTATCGATTAAGACTTTTAAATATCCATCATGAGCAACTAGGTTTTAATAATCTTTGTCGTCAATAAACCCATCCAATTCACCATCTCAAGGAGGCGATATTGTCTTTGCTGAAATCATGATGTGTCTTCTAGATGTAATAAAAAATCTCTAAATTTTTAATTCTACACGTTTGAATAATAAATATCATAAAGTTATCCTCCATATACTAAGATTCATGATAAATCTCTATAATATAAATGTACTAAGATTCCTGATAAATCTCTATAATAGAAATATAGAATCATTGTTAGTTACATTGAATCTAGAATATGAGTCTGCGTTTCCAGTTCGAAGTCAACTTTACATAGTGTTCACTAAAATAGGCATAACTTTCTCATACGGAGTCTGTTTTCGATGCACGACCATTCAAAATATTCAGAAAAACATGTGCATCTAAATGTATTCACCAAAAATCAAGTTAGGGCGGTTGCTCTGCCTTGCTCTAAGGGGAGCTTCGCCCCTGGCTATCGATGACTATTGTTTGGAATAGCTTACCAGGCTTGCCGTTTGATTGGTTCAAACCTTGCATCCTAGTAGTTGTCGGCCCTGCGCTACATTTCCATGCACAAAGCACATTATCAGAAGTTTAGAACGCAAATTGAGGTAAGGCAACGCTGTAGATCTCAGACATTGTAAAGGTTCAATAATAGATACTATATGGCCTAGCAAAAGGTCTCATTAATAAAAGTATATCAATGAATGTTCGGCAAGAAACAAAAGGCAAGGAAACACTTTCACGGCCCTGCATTGCATGCCTAATAACTACCTGTCCTGATCCTGATAAAGCCATCCAGAAAACAGAGTGACAGAATAGTGTGCGACGACTCTAGACGACTTAAAAAGGGCGCATCAAAAGCGGCAAAAGCAAACTACTACATTCGAAACACACTAGCCTGTTTTTACGGCCATTAAAGGTTATCGTGAAAGATTAAATTTATGTTTAGTAAGTTTTCCCGGCCGTGTAGATGGGCATAAAGCCCACACCTAACCAACCAAGAAATACCAGCGAATTAACAAGTTCGTTTGCACAAAAAGGTCGTAAAGTAACGGTTAGTGTTCTTGTGGGCGCATGGCCTATGTGCAAAAGGAGATCGAGAGAGCTGGAGGCAAGGTACTAGGGTTGTCGTCTCTCAATCGAGTCTTAGCTAGCAATGGCTTGGGGCAAATTGGAGGAAGAAGCTGCAGTCTGCAGCATGATTGGGTCCATAATTGGACTTGTTTGGTTGGAAAGCAAGCTAGATATGTAGGGTACTACCATTGCGGGTATGTACGAGTGGCCGGCCTCAGTTTATGGTTGCGAAATTAAAGTGGTAAGAAAGAAGGGTTGAGTAAAGTAAATGCTTGAGATGACAAAGAGTTAGCCACACATTTACACAAGAACAGTGCAATATTTTTTCGATAATCGGCACTTTATTACTTAATCAAGCAATTACACTTGCCTTCTGCATAACGAGGATGCACACAGCCGTTTCAGAGTCTCAAAAATCTCAAAATAAAAAACAACAAAGGTGAATTACATATCAATCATGAGCAACTGTAGAACGCCTCTTTATCAAAAAAAAAAAAAAAACTGTAGAACGCCTAAGATGATAATGGTGGCCCAATCCGTAGATTATGCTACCAACCATGTAGGAAAAAAGTATCCCTCTCCGTATCCTACAATCGTGTACAGACCTCCGTAAAGAGGTCTCGGTTCTCCACTCTCTGCAGCGTAGACCATGAACGGAGAATAGCGGTGCATCTGTATATAACCTGCAAAAGGAAATAATTCTTATCATTAAAAACTTTGTCATTTGTACATAGCTATAGCTCCATATAACGGCAAACGGTCCCACCCTAATAAGCGTTCTAAACCTATTGTCAGTACCATGAAGCCAATTTCCAAAGATATTGGTTACACTAGTCGGAGGATACACATTTGAAGCTACTTGGATGCATGACCATATAGATCTGGCAAAGCAGCACTGGAAAAATAAGTGTTTAATTGTCTCATTGTGATGACAAAATACACATTCAGTACTCCCAAGCCAATTACGCTTCACAAAATTATCTTTGGTTAGGATTACCCCTCAACGTAAATACCACCCAATTTTTTTAATTTTTAGCGGTATTTTCATCTTCCAGATCTTCTTGTTCTTATCAACTGGTATGTCAGGTTGGACAATTGCATTGTATAACAAACTTACTGTGAACTTTCGGAATTAAAGTTCCATCGAAATTCATCCGGCCCTTCGAACAAATGAATGAATTCCAAACAAAGAAGTAAGGCATTCCACGCATTAAGTCTCTGTTCCGTATAAGTCTCATCTAAACGTCACTGATGGTGATGAGTTCTCCATTACTAAAGCAATGGTATCACTTTTGTGACGAACAATGTTATATAACGCCGGATATTGTTTAGAGAGAGGTCTATTCCCTAACCAGGAATCCTCCCAGAACCGTATATGCGATCCATGCTTAATGGAAAAGTACCATATTTGAAAAAAAAATTCCGTTGCCATTAGGTCGGCCTAGAAGTGCGAGTCCCCTGATTTCCATAGGATTTGGGATAACGCTCTCTCGTCAATGTACTTTCTCTTAAGTAAGGTCTGCCATACACCATCCTCAGTAAGTAGCTTGAAAACCATTTGGGATAACGATTTCCATAGAACAGTGCAGTATTAGAAATCAGTTCTAGATCATTGTAGGTGCTGGTCACACCATCATGGTGACCTAACGTAGCTTCTGATCGGATGTTCATCTTAGATTTCGTCTGTACGTGGAGCTGAAATGTTGTGTTTATTCTAGCGTGCATATATGTATGTATTGTATTATATATATCTTGGTATTTATATGCATGCAATTATTTCTAAATCAATTTGAGATGGTGTAGTTGCACTTTTCTATAAAATTTTGGTCGAATATTTTGCAGAAAATCAAAAGTTGCCCGTATAAACTAAGGCATCATCCTACTTAATTAGGATCAACAAAATGATTACTAAAAATGGCCCAATAATAATATCTAAGTCGGCTATATTAATCTTGATTCGCCACACACACACACACAAGCGCAAGAAAAAACGTGGAACACCTGACGGTTCACAATTCTAACTTTGAATAAGAATAACACATGCAATTTATATTTAGCAAAAGAAAAACTGTGAAAGTAGTCCCTCCGTTCCATGAATTATGGAACAGACAGAGTAATGTTTTTTGTCAACGTGACCCGTGTGCGGATGTTTTAGAGATATGATTTTTTCCATGTTATAATTCTCATAGAATTTTATACAGCATACTTAGAAGTCGATGTAATTGTAAACCTTAATTAAGAGAAGAAAGTCTTGGTGATGCATCCAGTCACAAGTGAAAAAATATATAGTTAATAATATGATTTGGTACTTTCTCCGTTCATAAAAAAAGATGTCTTAAATTTATCTAAAATTAAGTGTTTATATACAAATAAATTTAGAAAAATCTAAGACATCTTTTTATAGATGGATGAAGTACATCAAATGCGACAACTTTTTTTTATCTCTCTCGTGGGGCTCTCTTATGCCAGGACCGGCTCCTTGCTAAGTCTCTTACTACTGCAGTGGTCGGTAATCATCCATGCATGGCGCACGTACGCTAATTTTAAGTTAAGATGTACAAACCTAACCTACGCCGCGCATGAAGCAGCTAGACCGAGGACCTATCTGGACTCTGCAGCAACAACTGTGGCAAAGAAAAAGAAACCCTGAAGTGTAGGCAATCTCGGAGCGCCACCTAAAATGCATGCCCATCGATCGGCTCGCGCAGCATCTCCGAGCCTTTGAATCCGTCGATGGAGGCCGTCACGCTCGCTGCCCGTGCAATCGGCCGGCTATTAGTGGTCTTGAGCCAATTGCACTCCACACGTACAAATAGCAGCTTGACAAGACGCAGTGCGCCCGCGCGCTCGCCATGGAATGGAGTCAATCGACTACTCGATCCAGTCCAAAAAGCGGAGAGGCCAATGGCGTCGGTGCGGCCACCCACACGCGACTGCCTGCCTCCCAAATCCCAATAGATTGCATAAATTTCCACTGCCCCTTCGAGACCTTAAATCGGAGTTCAGCACTAGCTCGCGCGCATGGAGGGTGTGGCATGGCATGCGCGCGACGCCCAGTTGCAAGGTGTTGCCTTCACGTGTCATTGCTTTCCGTCTCTCTTGATCAAGTAGCCATTTGCACATGATCCTTCTAGACTTCTAGTGATCAAAAGTTCAGGGAAAAGAGGCAGACTTGTATTTATTAATTTTGTTCTTACAAGCTTGCTCATGTTACCTAAAGAGGTTAGAAAAAAAAATGGATTTCTATCGGTCATTTCTTCAGCGATCAGGCAAACGAAATACTGTCTTACTAAATGGAAAACTGGGCCTTATTCCTAAAAAACAACAACAAAATCCATAGATCAGCTAGAAACCAGAAATATATCATATTCCTCGAGACACCCTCTAGATGAAGTGAGAGCCCTCATCCGGTATAGCTGACTCATAGCGAGCACCTCATCTACACACTACAAATGGCGTCATCGTCATTGACCCGCCGAGTAATCTTCATGGTTAAAGATCCGCATAAACTTCGCCGGTCCTGACAATGACGCTAACATGGTGCCAAACAACGTCTTCGTCTTGAGCACCCACCTCACCACACGTCCTCGGTCGAGACTATGTGTTTCCACGCCGCCGAGACCCACCGTCATCGATGCGGTAAGAACCATGACACTCCACCTCTAGCTAGCATCTGCTCTAAAAAAACGAGGCCCCCGGCCGCGAGAACGGCGCCGCGACTTGCCATCGTCTGATCCGAAACACCCAGATCCGGGGTTTCCCCGGGAGCAGCCATGCGAGGAGACGAAGGCTGCGACAACGATGCTTTCAAGGTAGTGATGCGCAGACGTCACCATCATCCACCACGACCGAAGTCGTGCTCGGTTTTCACCAGCCGCCACGACGCCTCCCCCAAACCGCACCATCACCAAGATGCGGCTTCATGATGCTTGGCTATGTCATGGCCATGGCCACCTAGCTCGTCAACACCAGCACCACCATGGTGTCAGGAAGCCTTCACAGCCAGGACGAACTGCCCCACCGCCTATATCCACCGACCTAGACACCGCTAGCCATAGCTACACAGGGCGGTACCACCGCGCGGAGGGAGCCCTCCACCACCGATGTATGCGCTGAGATCGCCTCCGGAGATCCACAACACCGCGCCGAAGCAACCCCGCTGCCCATCCGCTACCGCCCATGAACGGGCCCGCCGCCGCCTTCCGCTGCATGGCCTTTGCCCAGCAGCCTCCTCTGTTGGCGGCGAGGAAGGAGATATGGGGGGGGGGGGGGGGGGGGACCTAGTAGGTACCTTCACGTAGTTTGGGATGTCCTGAACATGCACGTACATTGCAACGTAGTAAGAAGGGCCCTGACAAGAGAAGCTTGCACTTGCAGCAACACCGCCAAAACTCTGACGAAACAAGGAACATTCTATTTCTGCAGAAATCAACATTGCATGCATGCAGTTTCCCTCAAGCACGCATCTACCAAGGACAGGAGCTTCATTATTGGAAAGGTATATACTCACATCAGGAACAGCATGTAATAGGCTGTGAGGAGGACCATATCCCAGCTGCATATGTAGCTCTTTTGCCACTGGAAGCAAGCAAGCAATTGCACTAACGATTGTGAATGGAGGGACCATTTACATGTGAGTGGGGATTCGCCCTGGTTCAAATCAGCACGAGGAGGACAAGTAGCATAAAAGAGATGGATTCTTGTCCGGAATTGATGAATCCGAAGGGTCGACAATATTCTCTTCATGAGTATCCTTGCTGTAGAAAGTGTTGTCAGAAAGTGGTTACGCATGCTCGTTCGGAGCATCGGATGCAACTTGCAGGAAAGGATGCAAGTCCAAGTGTGGCATTTGCCTCGTCGCCTTGCCTCAGGTTTGCTTGTCGGACGAAGCACTTGGGAGGCCTCGGCCTCAAAAATCTTTGCCTGCCTTTCGTGCCCCATGGAATCGGTTTATAAGAAAACTGATGTAAACAAGCCTTTGGCTAGCTTAGATTTCATCGTGTCCGGCCAAGGCAGCAGTTTCTACCTTCCATGTCAGTTAGGAAGGCCAGGGCATCCAAGTTACTTTCTGGCAAGATGGTTGGATAAACAGGGTTAACATTCAGACCTTCGCACCTGCCTTTCATGCCATCTTCAGGCTAGGCATTATTGGGAAGCGATCGGTTCACGAGGGCTTAGCGAACAACATCATTCAGGCCTTCACTATAGGAATCTACCAAGATGCCGACGGCCTCCAGCCCTCGGCGTAGCACCGCCTCGCCCTCGGCGTACGCTACACCGACGGGGGCCCTCGGTGTAGCTCCTCGGGGAAGGTGGGCCTCGGCAGAGCACACGTGGCCCTCGGCGTAGCGCCGTCCGTCGGCGTAGACGGAGAGGGCCGACGGTTGGCTCCACCCGTCGACGTACTGGCCCTCGGCGTAGCTTGCTAACCGGCACCGTCAAGCTGACGGCCGTTACAGCTACGCCGAGAGCCGCACCGTCGGCGTACGGGGACGCGTGGCGTGGCCTGGTCGACCCTGGCGCTCGATACGCCGAGGGCCACACCGTCGGCGTACGAGGACGCGTGGCACCGCCTGGTCGACCCTGGCGCTGATACGCCGAGCGCCGCACCGTCGGCGTACGTGGACGCGTGGCGCGGCCTGGGCGACCCTGGGAGACGGACGCTACCCCGAGGGCCGTACCGTCGGCGTAGCGGCGGCCATTTGGTCCATTTTTGGACGCGTGGCGCGCCCTGGGCGAATCTGGAAGCTACCCCGAGGGGGAAGCCGTCGGCGTAGAGGGTACCATTTGGTACAATTTTTCGTTTTTTGCTGTTTCGCACATTTTCCAGATTTGGCAGGATACAAAAGCACATATAATTCACATGAAATTCACAGGCATGAAGTGCAACATCAAGTGCATACATAGTGTCATAGTGCCATAGGTTGCATACATAGTGTCATAGTGCCATAGGATGCATACATAGTGCCATAGTGTGCATACATGGTGCCATAGTGTCGATAAGACACATGAGACAACTAGAGGAGCTCGTCGCCGCTAAACACCGGCCCGGGCCGACGCGCTGCTGCAGTAGAAGCTGCGGAAGAACCACCGGGAGAAGTACCGGGAGAACTACCGGGAGTAGCACCGGGAGAAGGACCACCATGATGAACCGGTGTCATCTCCCTCCCACCACCCTGGTTCGCGGAACATCCCGTTCCCTACATACATGTTCTCGAGATGTTAGCAACTTGCGAGGCAAAGGAAAGTCGTAGTATTCGTTTTGACGAAGAACTTACCGCAGTTCTCCCATAGTATGTCGCAGCGAAACTTTCCTTCGATGGCATGTGAGTGGCGCCGGCCCCGGCAAGGGAGGCCACGGCCCTAACTCCACTGTTGAAAGAACATCTCTCACAATATGTTTTGTGTGTTTGATGTCAATGTATGTGATACACTAATATTTGTTTAAGTGGTACATGGATTATATAGATTCATGTATATGTGTGATGGATGTGGTAAGTCGTGCCAAAAATAAGCTGTAACAGGATCACCAGGCCGGATAATCCGAGCCGGATATTTCCAAAATATCCGGCCCATTTTTCGGTTAAGGACTTGAGGATTTGTGGCTCAGTACACCTTGGACATGGGCCGGATATTTGCCAGGACATTTGCCCGGATTTGCCCCAGGGCCGGATAATCCGGGCCGGATATTTCCAAAATATCCCCCCCCCCCCCAAATCGGCTAAGGACCTGAAGCAAAGCAGCTCTGAACATGGGCCGGACATTTGGCCGGATATTTGGCAGGATTTTCCCTGAGGCCGGATTTTCCGGGGGGGGGGGGGGGGGGGGGGGGATTTTCCGGCCCTAACATAGGCCGGATTATCCGGCCCCCCGGAAGCTCCAACGGCTGGATTTTGGAGGGGGGGTATTTATACCCCTCTTCTTCTACCTTGCTCCTTGCTCAATCATTGCACAAATATCTGCCTAGCTTCACCACCATTAGAGCCACCTCAAGAACACAAGATTTGCAAGATCTCCTTCCTCCCCCAACCAAAGCTCTTGATCTTTGGAGATTCGAAGGAGAAGACACCGATCTACATCCTCACCGAAGCGATTTACATTTCCCCCTCATTTGTTTGAGGCCCTCTTGCTAGTGTTCCTTTTTGGTTCCCTAGTTGATTGTTGTTGATGTGTTGTTGTCGATTGTTGTATTGTTACAGATTTGGTAGCTTCCAATTCGGTTGTGGATGTGTGCCCCAAGAACCTTGTAAAGGCCCGGTTTCCGCCTCGAGGAAATCCCCTAGTGGAAGTGGGCTAGGCCTTCGTGGCGTTGCCCATAGGAGATCTGAGTGAAGCCTTCGTGGCTGTTGGTTTGGCTTTCGTAACAACCGCACTCCTACAAACGTCGACGTACCTTCTTGCAAAGGAAGGGAACTACGGGAATCATCTCCGTGTCTCCGCGTGCTCCACTCTCGGTTACCTCTATCCTATTCTATCTCTTATATTGCGTAGCTATATCTTGCTTAGTTGATTACCTTGTCATATAGTTAAATTCACTTAGTTGCATATCTAGAGAATTTACCTTTGTGTCAAGCCTAAATTGAAAAAGAACTAAAAATTAGTTAGCACCTATTCACCCCCCCCCCCCACTCTAGGTGCGGCATACGATCCTTTCAATTGGTATCAGAGCCTCGGCTCTTATTTTGGGCTTAACCGCCTAAGAGTATGCCGGACCAAGAACCTATGGAAGGGGCCGCTAAGATGGTCTCCATGGATGATTTCAATTCGTTGAGGTCCTCCATGGAATCTCAAATGGAAAGCATGAGAAAAATGATTTCCGAGCTTTTGATCCCGGCCCCTCCCTTGGCTCCCACCAAAGAGGTAAATGTCACGGATGGGTTAGAAGAGGGAGATGCTTCGGTATTACCCTCCTCTACCAAACCCGTGGATGATGATAACATAAACACTATCAAATCTCCCATTGCATCTCCTAGGGGAACTAGTGGAGGTGAGAGCTACAATCGAGTGGCTCCACCTTTTCTATCTCCCGATATACCGGTTCCCCATCCTCATATAAACATTCGGGGCGACCCACCTAAGTTTTCCGTTAATGATTTCGATACTTGGAAATTTGAGTTTACCTCTCATGTCCGCAGTGCCTCCAATGAACTTTGGAGAATCATCGTGGAAGGCTTCAAGCCTTACAACCCCGACAAGTTGACTAGAAGAGAAGCGATTGATAGTCAACTCAATAACACAGCCTTGCACATGATCCAAACGAGTGTGGGGACAAAGGATTTGGCTCGTGTTCGGAACTTAACCACCGCCAAGGAAGCTTGGGATGGTTTGGCCGCTAGTTGCATTGGAAGTGAGAGCATGAGAAGGAACAAGTATAATGCTCTTCGGAATAAAGCCGAAGGTTTCTTGAGGCTACCGGATGAAGATCATGAAGCCATGTATGGAAGACTTCTCACCGTTGCCGATGCCTTCTGGAATGTGGGTGCCACCCACATCAATGACTCTTGGATCAAGGATAAGTACATCGACTGCATGATGCCGTTTGAACCCATTGATGTCAAGACTCTTGTTGGGAGAGAATGCTTTTCCTCTCTCACTTCTCAACAAGCCGTGCACGAGATGCAAGCTCTCAAGGTGCTTGAGCAAAACTCTCATGATTCTCGCAATCAGGCTCTTGCGATGTCAAAAGGGTCCAACGTTGCCTTGGCGGTCAACTCCGTGGAAGAAGTGATTCCTCAAGAATCTTATAGGGCATCTTGGAGTATGTCCTATCCGAAGACTTGGAACACCACTACCATGACCACATGGCATTCCATGCAAACACCTTTTGGGTTGATCCATCCAAGGCCAAGGAAGACAACATCAAGAGAAACAACTCAAGGGGTTTCACTAGCTCGGGCCCAAGAACAAGATCTTGCTACAATTGTGATGACAAGCGCCATTTCATTGCCGAATGCCCCTATGAGAATAGGGAGACTCATGGTGGAAGGCTCATCCCCAAGGACAAGAGCAAAGACTCAAAGGGCAAGTATTCAAAGGTCCCCAACAAGAAATTCTAAAACAAGAGCAAGAAGGGCAAAAGGCCCTCAAGGATTGTGCTAGTGACTAAAGAAGAATATTCTTCCGATGAAGTTGAAAGTTCTAGTGATGATGAAGAAGAAAGCTCAAAGGAAGTGGCCGCCATTGTCACTACCAACATTCCCTCCTCTTCTCTCTTTGATTCACCCAATGGGAATCCTCAAATCAAGAATGCACATTGCTTCATGGCAAGGTCCACCTTGGACACATCAATTGTGCTATCAACTCAAGAAGAGTATACCTCCGGAGATGATGATGTTGATGATGAAGAAGATGCAACCTCAAATGGATTGGTTGCCCTTGCCTCCCTCTCCACTAACTCTTCATCACCAAGTGAATCTCCCAATGAGGTCATTCATGTGGAGGAAGAAAGTTGCCTCATGGCTAAATCATCCGAGGTATCATCCCCTAACCCCTCTATGCCTAACATTTCAAATGATCTAGGGGTTGATCTTGCTAGTCTAAAAGTGAAACAAGAAATGCTAGAGTTTGATGATTTCATTCTTAACTTACAAGGTAACACTAAAAAGCATGTTTCAAATCTCATGGTTCGTATAGCTCAACTAAATGATACTCTTGAGAAAAAATGCCAAATAGAGAGAGAAGACTCTCTTGAAATACATGCTCTTAAAAATGCTCTTGAGGAATGTCAAGAAACCATAGTGTCTCTTGAAGAGAGGCTAGAAAATCTTGAAGAACCTCAAGATAAAATTAACAAGCTCAGTAAAGCTAGAGCTAAGACTAAATTTGGTGTTAATCATGAGAAACTTGTGAAGGATCTAGATGAACTAGACAAGGCTCACAAAGCCTTGAAGAGTGAATACTATCTCCTCTCCAAGTCTTATGAACAACTTCAAATTAGGCTTGCTTCATATGACATACCTAGTACCTCTACTCCTTCATGTGATCATGCAAATATTATTGAGGAAAATGCTAGGTTGAAGGATGAACTTGCTAAGGCCTCCTCTCCCCAAAGTAAACTTTCCTTGGATGATATTTTGAGTAAGAAAAGGTCAAACAATGGGAAGGAGGGACTTGGTTTTAATGCCACGGCTAAAAAGGCAAACAAGCCAAAAGCCAAGCCCGCACAAAAGAAGGTTATCACTAATGATGAAGCCCCTAAGGCCAATGTCATTAATAACGATGATGCGGGAATTGATAATCCTCACTATGTTTTATTTAAAGATTATTATGGTGATGTTTATGCAAAGTATGTTGGTCCATATGATGGTTATGTTGCTTGGTCTATTTAGGTCCCAAAGACCCTTGTTGCTAACAAAAGAGGACCCATTGAGAAATGGGTACCTAAATCCAAGAATTGATCTCATGTAGAACTATGCTGCCGGAGGTTCAAAATGGGTACTTGATAGTGGATGTACAAGTCATATGACCGGCGGCAAGAACCTCGTCAAGGAGTTGAGGCCCAATATAAATAATATCACCGTCTCCTTTGGCGATAATTCTACATCCGAGGTATTGGGTTTTGGCAAGGTTGTGGTTGCACACAACATTACTCTTGTGGATGTCATGCTTGTCAAAACCCTTGGTTACAATTTGCTTTCCGTTTCCGCCCTTGGCAAGATGGGTTTCGTCGTCTTTATTGATAATGATATTGTGGTCCTCTTGTGGAGCAAGACTCTAAAAGTCGCATTCGTTGGGTATCGCGAACACAACTTGTATGTGGTGGACTTTTCGGGGACCATCACGACAAGTGCGATGTGCCTATTCGGAAAGGCGGATGTGGGTTGGTTGTGGCATCGCCGCTTAGCCCATGTCAACATGAGAACTTTGCAAAGTCTCCACAAGGGGAACCATATTGTGGGACTAATGGAAAATGTGTATTTTGCCAAAGATCGTGTTTGTAGGGCTTGTGTTGAAGGCAAAATGCATGACTCTCCGCATCCAAGCAAGACTATCATCTCTTCCAAGAGGATCTTGGAGCTCCTTCATGTGGATCTCTTTGGTCCCGTTGCTCATGCAAGTCTTGGTGCGAAAAAACATTGCTTGGTGATTGTTGATGACTACTCAAGATACACTTGGGTCTACTTTCTCAAGACGAAAGATGAGACTCAACAAATTTTCATTGACTTTGCTACCGAGGTGCAACGCCAACACAACCTCCTCATTATGGCAATAATGTTTGACACGAGAAAAAACGTACGACCCGACTCCCGCGAGTAGGGCGGAAGGGCGTGGTTTCTCTCATGCGCACCGGGGATCGGTAGAGGAAAAAGATGCGGGCGTGCCAGTGTATAATAATACACAAAGAAACAAAAGAGATTCGGGAACCGTATTTCATTAATTGTATTGATAACAAATACAGTTCTCATATGTGCTGCGCTCCGTGGCCTACTAGCGCGGCCAGCCTGATTAGGGCGATTGCAGTTTCCTGATTCCCGGGGCCTCGGAAGGCTCCCGGTTAATTACTCCCGCGGGTTACGCCGCGAGACACCTCCGATTAAGCCGTGTGGTCGTCTTCGTCGTCTTCGCTTCACGTCCTGCATGCATGATGGTGGTGAAGATGTGTGTGGGCAGCGGCAGAGCCCGTGTCCTCGTCGGTACACGCGCCGCTGTAAGCGTGGCCTGTGCTGCGGCCTCGCCCGCCCTCGCCGTCGCGCCTCGTCGGTCTTGAGCGGCGATGATGTATGTTGTTGAAGTAGCATGATGCAGTCCATTTAGCTAGGACTCCTTGACGACTTAGCGGCTTCGTCGGGGTGCGCAAGGGGTACGCCTCGCGGGAGTAAATTACCGGGAGACCGGCGTCAGTGTAAAACCAACGCACGCTCATGTCGGCATGGCCGGTGTGGTCGGCGCCGTGACTGGGTCCGACGCCGAGTACACGGCAGTCAGCCCAGCTTGGGCGCCGTCTCACGAGGTCACGGTAGAGTCGTGTCGGAGCGTCATCTCATCGCCGAGGATGACCCATGCATGTATTTGCTTGTTGCCTGTTGCGGACGTTCAGCTCAGTCACCGGGCAACTCGCGTCCAGCCGGCCGCCATGAACGGACATGGCAGCAGCGACGGCGGTCGAACGCGGGCCAGCTCCTGTACCTGTACGTCAGAAGCAGCTCCTGTGCACCAATGCCGCGCTGGGCTGCGCTGTCCGCCGGATTGACGAGCTCAACCTGTACGTCAACCTTCGAGCTACACCTGTACGTCGAGTGCCTGAGCCCTCAATACACCAGACCGGCCGAACCTGTATGGTGCGATCATACACAACCATGCATGTACGTGCATTGCTTGGCCCATGTGCTCAGTGCAAGTTGCTATTCTTCCCGTCATGCACCTAGCTCCCGCTCGCCAGCCAGCTGCCCGCCCGCGTCCAGAACTCCAGATGCAGCGGATGGCCACGACAGCGGCGACGGCTGCGGCGACAGCATACTCGTCAGTTCCGGTACATGTACAGCAGCTCGCGTACGCCATCACCGGCCTGGGCTCTCCGCTAATATGAAGCACCTGTACACCAAGACGTCGAGCTTCCCCTGTGAGCTTCACGGAGGTGATCTAGCGCCTGGCCTCTGTGTGAGGCGAGCTCCTCCGGTACACCGCCGCCGGGCAGTGCCTACGCCAAGCGCGAGGCCGAACCTGTACGCCGAGCTGTCGCGCCTGCCCGTCGAAGCTGAACCTGTACCTCGCCTCTCAGCTGTGCTCGTCGACATGCACCTGTACGCCAAACCGTCGGTTGACGGCGATTGTTGCCTGCCATCCCGGATGAGCCATGGTCTTGGCGGCACCGCGCCGCGCTCCCGAACGCCATGACCATGTTAGTCCAACAGGCTCGGATGAAGTCGGTGGCGATGGGCTGCACACCAGCAGCTCCTCGGCTTTGCCGTCTTGGCCGGTTCACGTTGGCGAAGATGGCCGCGGGCTGCGCACCGGCAGCTCCAGCGCTTGTGCCTCGTTTTCGTCCCGTCCGTGGCGGTGAACGGTAGAGAGCGATCGACGACGGGTGCGCGGCATGTATGCTGTAGAGAACAATAGAAAGAGAGGAGTTTACTACATCAGCCGTAAATCTCACCATTAGAAAAGCTCATCTTCGCCTCCATGGTGGTTCTCTTCTGATCGTGCTGCTTTTGGATGGGTGTATGGAGATTGGATGGGTTTGTCGCCGTGTACGAGAGATGGGTTTCTTCTCCCGTGCGTGTCTTCTGCCCCCCTCCCTCTCTGTGCATGAATCTCTTGTATTTATAGACGGCCTCCAGGCAAACAGATAAGCCGCGTCCGTGACTTGCGGAACGAACCGGCTGATCGATTCGTTTGGTTTCTTTCGTCTGCACCAAGTTTTTATCTCTTCCGCTCGTCTGGGTTCGTTTAACTTTTATCTCTTCTGCTTCTAGAACCTCCTCGTGGTACAGCGGGAAATATACCACGCCACGACTCTGCTCCGATGAGTGTAGTCACGTATACGAGTTTATCTCCGGCCCATCGATTCTGTGCATGCACGAGCCAAACTGATCCAGACTTATACGTACAAAGTCCAAACAGCCAGAGGTCTACGGTTTACGTATCCAACTAATAGCCTGCCTGTCACCTGGACCTCTCCGGCCGGCCGATGCACTCATGCATGATCAACCAACTAGCTACGAGTTCAAGTACCTGTAAAATAAAGCAAAGACACGTACATGCATGTATAGAATTAGTATTTGTTCTTTATTTATTATTCTTTTTAGTACGGTGGGATTGTGTTTAAATTGATCTTTAGCACAAAATTACATCGAACAAATGCCCCCTCGCCGAGTAAAGTTCGAGTGCGAAGCAAATTGAGCTTAACTCGGCGATTTTTCTTTTCAATTGGGAGCTTGGCGCATCAATCCTGTGCAGCCTGAAAACATAATCGCTGTAGAGGATATTTCTCGCTTGGAGTGACATCTCGAGGATACCCAGCGCTGATGTGGAATAATGCGGGTACGTACCTCCGCGCATGATAGTAAAGGGAGCTGGTTGGGAACGTGCATGGTGCCGGCCAGCCAGTTCGGCTTCACCTTCATTCTATGGCGAAATAGCATGCCATGTCCTGAATTTTTTTATCAATCTAGTCGCGACCGTGTAGCCTTGCGGTACCAGCCGACGGGATTGAAGGGTTTCACAGATTCACGCTAACCGCACTGGTGCGCTGCACTGCTCCCGTATCCTGATGTGTTGATGTAGATGAGACACCGGTAAGCCGTCGGTGTGAACATCGTTGTGTGGAGGCACCACCTGCAAGGTAAAGAGACATCCTGCAGTGTTGGCGATGTCGTAGACGAGGTGCGTCGGTGATGTAGATGGACCAGAGATGGAAATGCCTCTGGTGTTGTTGGTGTAGGTTGGTGTAGAGACCTAAAACCGAGACTTGTTGGTGGCCTCGCGTATGTACCATTGCTGTTTTTCCTGCAAAAGCTTTGGTGTACCTGCTTGGGATTAAGGCACGAAGTAGCCGATAGCGAGAAAATACGCAAAAGGCAAATTGCAAGGAAAACAAATTTTGGGGATGTGTTTTAAAATGTTGGCTTTCCCGTTATACACTAGCTATATGTGTGATATCCGAGAAGGCCGCCGAAGGACTTGTCATTGGAAACCGTCGAAAGACCATGACGGTCATAATCTGTCCTTCTGTGTATGTGTATGGAGACGACGTCTTCGGAGATGCTTCCGAGAGGCAGTAGAACGTCGTACCCTAGCCCATCATGATACCGAGGAGTCCCACGGCCGGACCATGCCCCCTGCATGATGCCCCACAAACCCAGAGACTTGGGTGCGGTAGGTTGAGGCTGAATGGTTTTAGGATGATGGCTTGTGGGTTTCCATGCCTTTTGAGGGGTGGTGAATGGCTACCTTCCGCCTTCTTTCCAGTGGTTCCCTTGATGCTTCGGGTTATTGGACTTCTTCATATTCGGATATTTGCCCTCTTGTGAGGACGCTTTGTATAGGCCACTTGAACGACTTTATGAGATTTCTTGTACTTCTTTGTGATTTTCTTGGATTGCTTGAACTTCTTTCGGATTCTTCGTTGCTTGGAATTCTTCGAGATTCTTCTTTGCTTGATGGGGGACCCACCTTGAGAACTTGGAAGGCAACCACTCACCTTGGTGGACTAAGGAACCCTCTGGCACTTTATCTGGAGCTTATGGTGGCACACCCCAGGGTTGTCACGCGGCTTCGCACCCAGTCCAACTTGCGTTGGGTTGGGCGGCCGTTCAATGATCTTTTTCCAAGGGTTTTCCCTGGGGCGTGAGCCTCTGTGAGTGAGTGGCCCACCGGGAAACATAGGGGCGCGGAGCCTCGGTACGATGAAGTGCCCAAGTAATCTTCTCCACTGCCTCCGGAAGCATACACTTGGTACGTGTCGTGATTTGCGGGTGTGTTGGTTGCTTTGTTTGCAACACTTTGTGCCGCCCTCCGACGAGTCCTAAGGCAGCCCAATCTTCCATCACCAGCCTGGTATGTTGAGGGAAAGCCTTTTTTTTTAAAATGGGGAAATGAATATCCACGCCATGCATATGTGAATGCACCATGGATTCAAGCCGACTGAAGAGTTCCCCATCACAAGAAACGCCAAGGGAAAAAAAAAAGAAAAAAAAGGCAACGGAAGAGGCAAATTCAACAAAAATACTTCTTGAGGAACCTTCCGTTGATTGGAGGCATAGGCCGGGATCCTTGAGAATCAACCAGCTGGTATGCACCCCCGTCGTAGACTTGCTCGATGGCGTAGGGTCCTTCCCACTTTGGCTCGAACTTCCCTTTCGTCTTATGTGTGACAACGATAGGGCGCCTTAGCACAAGGACTAGTTCACCTTTCCGGAACACGCGATGCTTGACGAGCCTGTCGTAGGCTCTCACCATGTTCTGGCGATAAAGCTCCAAGTTCTGCAGGGCATAAAGACGCTCCTCCTCGAGGGCGTCGAGCTCCTGGAATCGCAGGTGTACCTGTTCGTCCTTGGTGAGTTCATCTTGAATGGCCACCCGTAGAGAGGGTAGCTGGACCTCCAATGGAAGTACGGCTTCACTTCCATAGACGAGGGAGTAGGGAGTAGATTGAGTTGGGGTACGGACCGTGACGCGGTACGCCCATAAAGACTCGAAGAGACGGTCATGCCAGTCTCTTCTATGTCTTGTCACCGTCTTCTTGAGTATCTTGCCGAGCGTCTTGTTGAAGGCTTCGATGGCTCCATTGGCTTGAGGGTAGTAGCTGGTGGAGTAGTTCCACTTGATCTTGTACTTCGCCATGAACCTGTACATCTTCTTGGACTTGAAGGCCTTGCCGTTGTCCGAGGTGATGCGGTGTGGAATCCCAAAGCGATATATAATATTTCGCTCTAGGAAGTTGATGACGTTGTCGCTCTTTACCTCCCGCAGCGGGACAGCTTCCGCCCATTTGGAGAAGTAGTCTGTCGCTGCAAGGATAAAACGATGGCCCCTTGAGGAAGGTGGATCGATCGGGCCGATGACGTCGATTCCCCAGGCGTCGAATGGCCAGGAGGGAACAGTGGGGTGTAGGGGAACCGGTGGTTGATGCTTGAAGTCGCCGTGGATTTGGCATCCGTGGCATGATTTGGCTACCCGAAGGCAGTCCATCATGATACCTGGCCAATAGTATCCAGCTAAGCGTATGCCGTGGTACATCTTTGCTCCGCCTTGGTGTCCGCCGCAGACTCCGTGGTGCATTTCCTGCAAAATCTTTTCGGCCTCACCTCGGTTGACACACCTAAGTAGGATCTCCCGCCCATGAGACCGTTTGTATAAGACACCGGCCTTATAGACGTAGGAGGGCAATCATCTTTGGAGTTGGCGCCTCTTGACGGGGTTGTCGGGGAGGCTGCCGTGCTTGAAGTAGTCGAGGAAGGGTTGCAGCCACTCATCCTCTTCCACCACGTTTGTTGTGATAGAGTTGACTTCATACTCCGGCGGGATGAGTTCCAAAACAGCGGGAAGAAGGCACCTTTCTTCGACCATCACCTGCATGGATTTATCATCTGGAAGCACCAGTGCTGCCGCTAGTTTCGCCAAGGCGTCTGCAGGCGCATTTCTACTTCGTGGCACATGGAGAACTTCAACCTGGAGAAATTTCCCCATGAGATCCCGGGCCGCATTGTAGTACGGCACTAGTTCAGGCTTGCGTACTTCATAGATACCGTTGACCTGCCTGACGATGAGCTGAGAATCTCCATAGGCCCGTAAAGAACGGACATCCATAGAGAGAGCCAGGAGGAGGCCAAAGATGAGTGCCTCGTACTCCGCCTCGTTGTTGGAGCACTCCTTGATACGTCTCCGACGTATCGATAATTTCTTATGTTCCATGCCACATTATTGATGTTATCTACATGTTTTATGCACACTTTATGTCATATTCGTGCATTTTCTGGAACTAACCTATTAACAAGATGCCGAAGTGCCGATTCTTTGTTTTCTGCTGTTTTTGGTTTCAGAAATCCTAGTAAGGAAATATTCTCGGAATTGGACGAAATCAACGCCCAGGGGCCTATTTTTCCACGAAGCTTCCAGAAGTCCGAAGACGAAACGAAGTGGGGCCACAGGGTGCCCAAACCCTAGGGCGGCGCGGCCCCCCCCCCCTTGGCCGCGCCGCCCTGTCATCTGGGTCCCCTGTGCCCCCTCCTGACTTGCCCTTCCGCCTACTTAAAGCCTCCGTGACGAAACCCCCAGTACCGAGAGCCACGATACGGAAAACCTTCCAGAGACGCCGCCAACGCCGATCCCATCTCGGGGGATCCAGGAGATCGCCTCCGGCACCCTGCCGGAGAGGGGAATCATCTCCCGGAGGACTCTACGCCGCCATGGTCGCCTCCGGTGTGATGTGTGAGTAGTCTACCCCTGGACTATGGGTCCATAGCAGTAGCTAGATGGTTGTCTTCTCCCCATTGTGCTATCATTGTCGGATCTTGTGAGCTGCCTAACATGATCAAGATCATCTATCTGTAATTCTATATGTTGCGTTTGTTGGGATCCGATGAATAGAGAATACTTGTTATGTTGATTATCAAAGTTATATCTACGTGTTGTTTATGATCTTGCATGCTTTCCGTTACTAGTAGATGCTCTGGCCAAGTAGATGCTTGTAACTCCAAGAGGGAGTATTTATGCTCGATAGTGGGTTCATGCCTGCATTGACACAGGGACGATGTGAGAAAGTTCTAAGGTTGTGTTGTGCTGTTGCCACTAGGGATAAAACATTGATGCTATGTCTAAAGATGTAGTTGTTGATTACATTACGCACCATACTTAATGCAATTGTCTGTTGCTTTGCAACTTAATACTGGAGGGGGTTCGGATGATAACCTGAAGGTGGACTTTTTAGGCATAGATGCAGTTGGATGGCGGTCTATGCACTTTGTCGTAATGCCCAATTAAATCTCACTATACTCATCATGATATGTATGTGCATGGTCATGCCCTCTCTATTTGTCAATTGCCCAACTGTAATTTGTTCACCCAACATGCTGTTTGTCTTATGGGAGAGACACCTCTAGTGAACTGTGGACCCGGTCCAATTCTCTTTCTTGAAATACAATCTACTGCAATACTTGTTTTACTGTTTTCTGCAAACAATCATCTTCCACACAATACGGTTAATCCTTTGTTACAGCAAGCCGGTGAGATTGACAACCTCACTGTTTCGTTGGGGCAAAGTACTTTGGTTGTGTTGTGCAGGTTCCACGTTGGCGCCGGAATCCCTGGTGTTGCGCCGCACTACATCCCGCCGCCATCAACCTTCAACGTGCTTCTTGACTCCTACTGGTCCGATTAAACCTTGGTTTCTTACTGAGGGAAACTTGCCACTGTGCGCATCACACCTTCCTCTTGGGGTTCCCAACGGATGTGCCAACCACACGCATCAAGCAAATTTCTGGCGCCGTTGCCGGGGAGATCAAGACACGCTGCAAGGGGAGTCTCCACTTCTCAATCTCTTTACTTTGTTCTTGTCTTGCTTAGTTTTATTTATTACTTTGTTTGCTGCACTAAATCAAAATACAATAAAATTAGTTGCTAGTTTTACTTTATTTGCTATCTTGTTTGCTATATCAAAACCACAAAAAAATTAGTTTACTTGCATTTACTTTATCTAGTTTGCTTTATTTACTACTACTAAAATGAGTAATCCTGAAGTTGAAGTTCGTACGTTTAAGCAACGAGGGGGAGAATGTTTGAGAGATGCTTGGTATAGAATTAGCGATGCCCATAATAGATGCACTAAGAAACACTCCACCATTATTTTACTCAGGAATTTTTATGTTGGTATCTCTAGCTGGAATAGATATGTTCTTGATAGTCTCGCAAAAGGTGACTTCCTAAGTACTCCTGCATTAGAAGCTAGTTGCATTATTGAGAGTTTATTTGGAATACCCCCTGTTGATAAAGTTAAAACTGAAATCTCTCTTGAAGATGTTATGAAAAAATTGGAAACCATAGAGAAAATTTTTCCAAGTATTGAAGCTAAAATGGAAATGTTACTTGATAAAACTGATGAACTTGATAAATCCTTAGGAGGAATTGATGAAAGAATTAGTGTCCTAGGAACTTGTGTTGTCCATGATGATCAAATCGATAGGATTGATGAACTTGAAAAAGCCATGGGAACCTTGGGTTCAACATTTTCTTCTCTTAAATATAAGGAGAAAGCTTATGTGGGTAAGGAGCAAAAGTTTATGTATGTCTCTAAAGTGCCTAAACCAAAGAAGTATTATTATAGGCCTAAAATTGACAAAGCCCTTAGTACCACTGCGGATGGGGGAGCTCATAATAACGATGCACCACCCTTCGATAATACTTGATACACACTTTCTGCGCCTAGCTGAAAGGCGTTAAAGAAAAGCGCTTATGGGAGACAACCCATGTTTTTACCTACAGTACTTTGTTTTTATTTTGTGTCTTGGAAGTTGTTTACTACTGTAGCAACCTCTTCTTATCTTAGTTTTGTGTTTTGTTGTGCCAAGTTAAGCCGTTGATAGAAAAGTAAGTACTAGATTTGGATTACTGCGCAGTTCCAGATTTCTTTGCTGTCACGAATCTGGGTCCACCTCCCTGTAGGTAGCTCAGAAAATTAAGCCAATTTACGTGCATGATCCTCAGATATGTACGCAACTTTCATTCAATTTGAGCATTTTCATTTGAGCAAGTCTGGTGCCATTTTAAAATTCGTCAATACGAACTGTTCTGTTTTGACAGATTCTGCCTTTTATTTCGCATTGCCTCTTTTGCTATGTTGGATGAATTTATTTGATCCACTAATGTCCAGTAGCATTATGCAATGTCCAGAAGTGTTAAGAATGATTGTGTCACCTCTGAATATGTTAATTTATATTGTGCACTAACCCTCTAATGAGTTGTTTCGAGTTTGGTGTGGAGGAAGTTTTCAAGGATCAAGAGAGGAGTATGATGCAACATGATCAAGGAGAGTGAAAGCTCTAAGCTTGGGGATGCCCCGGTGGTTCACCCCTGCATATATCAAGAAGACTCAAGCGTCTAAGCTTGGGGATGCCCAAGGCATCCCCTTCTTCATCGACAACATTATCAGGTTCCTCCCCTGAAACTATATTTTTATTCCATCACATCTTATGTGCTTTTTCTTGGAGCGTCGGTTTGTTTTTGTTTTTTGTTTTGTTTGAATAAAATGGATCCTAGCATTCACTTTATGGGAGAGAGACACGCTCCGCTGTAGCATATGGACAAGTATGTCCTTGGTTTCTACTCATAGTATTCATGGCGAAGTTTCTCCTTCGTTAAATTGTTATATGGTTGGAATTGGAAAATGATACATGTAGTAATTGCTATTAATGTCTTGGGTAATGTGATACTTGGCAATTGTTGTGCTCATGATTAAGCTCTTGCATCATATGCTTTGCACCCATTAATGAAGAAATACATAGAGCATGCAAAAATTTGGTTTGCATATTTGGTTTCTCTAAGGTCTAGATAATTTCTAGTATTGAGTTTGAACAACAAGGAAGACGGTGTAGAGTCTTATAATGTTTTCAATATGTCTTTTATGTGAGTTTTGCTGCACCGGTTCATCCTTGTGTTTGTTTCAAATAAGCCTTGCTAGCCTAAACCTTGTATCGAGAGGGAATACTTCTCATGCATCCAAAATACTTGAGCCAACCACTATGCCATTTGTGTCCACCATACCTACCTACTACATGGTATTTTCCGCCATTCCAAAGTAAATTGCTTGAGTGCTACCTTTAAAATTCCATCATTCGCCTTTGCAATATATAGCTCATGGGACAAATAGCTTAAAAACTATTGTGGTATTGAATATGTAATTATGCACTTTATCTCTTATTAAGTTGCTTGTTGTGCGATAACCATGTTTACTGGGGACGCCATCAACTTTTCATTGTTGAATTTCATGTGAGTTGCTATGCATGTTCGTCTTGTCTGAAGTAAGGGTGATCTACACTGAGTTGAATGGTTTGAGCATGCATATTGTTAGAGAAGAACATTGGGCCGCTAACTAAAGCCATGATCCATGGTGGAAGTTTCAGTTTTGGACAAACATCCTCAAATCTCTAATGAGAAAAGAATTAATTGTTGTTGAATGCTTAAAGCATTAAAAGAGGAGTCCATTATCTGTTGTCTATGTTGTCCCGGTATGGATGTCTAAGTTGAGAATAATCAAAAGCGAGAAATCCAAATGCGAGCTTTCTCCTTAGACCTTTGTACAGGCGGCATAGAGGTACCCCTTTGTGATACTTGGTTAAAGCATATGTATTGCGGTGATAATCCAGGTAGTCCAAGCTAATTAGGACAAGGTGCGGGCACTATTAGTACACTATGCATGAGGCTTGCAACTTATAAGATATAATTTACATGATGCATATGCTTTATTACTACCGTTGACAAAATTGTTTCATGTTTTCAAAATCAAAGCTCTAGCACAAATACAGCAATCGATGCTTTTCCTCTATAGAGGACCATTCTTTTACTTTCAATGTTGAGTCAGTTCACCTATTTCTCTCCACCTCAAGAAGCAAACACTTGTGTGAACTGTGCATTGATTCCTACATATTTGCTTATTGCACTTATTATATTACTCTATGTTGACAATATCCATGAGATATACATGTTACAAGTTGAAAGCAACCGCTGAAACTTAATCTTCTTTTGTGTTGCTTCAATGCCTTTGCTTTGAATTATTGCTTTATGAGTTAACTCTTATGCAAGACTTATTGATGCTTGTCTTGAAGTGCTATTCATGAAAAGTCTTTGCTTTATGATTCACTTGTTTACTCATGTCATATACATTGTTTTGATCGCTGCATTCACTACATATGCTTTACAAATAGTATGATCAAGATTATGATGGCATGTCACTCCAGAAATTATCTGTGTTATCGTTTTACCTGCTCGGGACGAGCAGAACTAAGCTTGGGGATGCTGATACGTCTCCGACGTATCGATAATTTCTTATGTTCCATGCCACATTATTGATGTTATCTACATGTTTTATGCACACTTTATGTCATATTCGTGCATTTTCTGGAACTAACCTATTAACAAGATGCCGAAGTGCCAATTGCTGTTTTCTGCTGTTTTTGGTTTCAGAAATCCTAGTAAGGAAATATTCTCGGAATTGGACGAAATCAACGCCCGGGATCTTATTTTTCCACGAAGCTTCCGTAAGTCCGAAGACGAAACGAAGTGGGGCCACAGGTGCCCAAACCCTAGGGCGGCGCGGCCCCCCTTGGCCGCGCCGCCTGTCATCCGGGGCCCCTGTGCCCCTCCCCGACTTGCCCTTCCGCCTACTTAAAGCCTCCGTGACGAAACCCCCAGCACGAGAGCCACGATACGGAAAACCTTCCAGAGACGCCGCCAACGCCGATCCCATCTCGAGGGATCCAGGAGATCGCCTCCGGCACCCTGCCGGAGAGGGGAATCATCTCCCGGAGGACTCTACACCGCCATGGTCGCCTCCGGTGTGATGTGTGAGTAGTCTACCCCTGGACTATGGGTCCATAGCAGTAGCTAGATGGTTGTCTTCTCCCCATTGTGCTATCATTGTCGGATCTTGTGAGCTGCCTAACATGATCAAGATCATCTATCTGTAATTCTATATGTTGCGTTTGTTGGGATCCGATGAATAGAGAATACTTGTTATGTTGATTATCAAAGTTATATCTACGTGTTGTTTATGATCTTGCATGCTTTCCGTTACTAGTAGATGCTCTGGCCAAGTAGATGCTTGTAACTCCAAGAGGGAGTATTTATGCTCGATAGTGGGTTCATGCCTGCATTGACACACAGGACAAAGGATGAAAGTTCTAAGGTTGTGTTGTGCTGTTGCCACTAGGGATAAAACATTGATGCTATGTCTAAGGATGTAGTTGTTGATTACATTACGCACCATACTTAATGCAATTGTCTGTTGCTTTGCAACTTAATACTGGAGGGGGTTCGGATGATAACCTGAAGGTGGACTTTTTAGGCATAGATGCAGTTGGATGGCGGTCTATGTACTTTGTCGTAATGCCCAATTAAATCTCACTATACTCATCATGATATGTATGTGCATGGTCATGCCCTCTCTATTTGTCAATTGCCCAACTGTAATTTGTTCACCCAACATGCTGTTTGTCTTATGGGAGAGACACCTCTAGTGAACTGTGGACCCCGGTCCAATTCTCTTTACTGAAATACAATCTACTGCAATACTTGTTTTACTGTTTTCTGCAAACAATCATCTTCCACACAATACGGTTAATCCTTTGTTACAGCAAGCCGGTGAGATTGACAACCTCACTGTTTCGTTGGGGCAAAGTACTTTGGTTGTGTTGTGCAGGTTCCACGTTGGCGCCGGAATCCCTGGTGTTGCGCCGCACTACATCCCGCCGCCATCAACCTTCAACGTGCTTCTTGACTCCTACTGGTCCGATTAAACCTTGGTTTCTTACTGAGGGAAACTTGCCGCTGTGCGCATCACACCTTCCTCTTGGGGTTCCCAACGGACGTGCCAACCACACGCATCACTCCTCCTTAAGAAGGGAGAAGGAGTGATACATCACCTCCCCTCGTGGAGTCTTGAACACCAGTCCTGCGCCGACTCTTCGTCTTGGGGTTCCGTTTGAATTGGCCTCCGTACGGGAAGCACCATCGAAGTAGAGCTCCCATGGACCTTCGAGCTCGGCGGTGAACACCTCCTCATCAGGAAGGTTGGTGATGAGCGGGGAGTTCTCGGGGATGGGGTGCGCTGCAAGGAAATCTACCAAGGCTTGCCCCTTGATCGCTTTCTGGGGGACAAAGTTTAGGTCAAACTCCATCATGAGGAGTGCCCATTTTCCTAGTCGCCCCATCAACGCAGGCTGGCTTAGTACGTACCTTATAGGATCCGCTCTTGCAACGAGCTGGATTTGTAGCGCTAGCATGTAGTGTCTCAACTTCTTCAAGGTGAAAATTAGCGCTAAGCATAACTTCTCTATTGGAGAGTAGTTCTGCTCGGCACCCACCATGGTGCGGCTTAGGTAGTAGCAAGCCACCTCCTTCCCTTCATCATTTTGTTGAGTGAGTAGAGCGCCTATCGAAGCAGGCTGCGCTGCAATGTACAGAATAAGGGGGCACCCTTTTACAGGAGCTGCCAAGACGGGTGGACTAAGCAAGTACCTCTTGATGTCATCGAAGCCTCTTTGACAAACTTCATCCCATACGAACGGAGCTCCTTTCTTCATAAGGCTTGAGAAGGGCTGAATGCGTCCGGAGAGGTTGGAGATGAAACGACGAATGTATGCCAGCTTTCCCTGCAAGGCCCGCAACTCCTTGAGATTGCAGGGTGGCGGCATGTTGAGGATGGCCTTGATCTTCTTGGGCTCGATCTCTATGCCTCGATGGTGAACGACGAAGCCGAGGAAGAGCCCTGATTGTACGGCGAAGGCGCATTTCAACGGGTTCATCTTGAGCTGGTGTTGACGTAGACGCTCAAAGACAACCCGCAGGTCCTCCTTGTGATCTTGGCGTTCTTTGGTCTTGACCACCATGTCGTCGACGTAGCATTCCACTGAATGGTGGATGAGGTCTCCGAGTATGTATGTCATGGCGTGCTGGTAAGTTGCACCTGCATTCTTCAAGCCGAATGGCATGACAGTGTAGTAGAAGTTCCCCTTCGGGGTCCTGAACGCGGTGTCGATGGCGTCTTCTGGGTCCATCTTGATCTGATTATAGCCAGATGAACCATCCATGAAGGACAGTGCGCCATGGCCCGTGGTGGAGTCAACGACCATCTCCGTGATGGGCAAGGGAAAGTCGTCCTTGGGGCATGCTCGGTTTAGGTCGCGGAAGTCCTGGCAGACCCGTACCTGGCCATTCTTCTTCTCCACGGGCACGATATTTGCGAGCCACCGGGTGTATTTAGCCTCCTTGATGAAACCTGCAAGGATAAGTTTGTCTACCTCGGCGATGACCTGGTCTTCAAACTCTGGACGTAAGCGTCGCGGAGGTTGCTTGACCGGACGGTGATATGGGTCAATCGCCAGCTTGTGAGTGGCGACACGAGGGTCGAGGCCCGGCATCTCCTTGTAGTTCCAGGCAAAGCAATCCCTGTACTCCATTAGAAAGCATCGATAGCCTTCTCGCTCCTCTTCTGTTAGCGTGGCACTAACAAAAGTTGGGCGTGGATCATCTTCCGTCCCAAGGTTGACTTTAACGAGTTCGTCGACGGTGGGTTGTCCGCCATCTTCTAACTCTAGTGGAGCTGATGTAGACCCGAGCTCCTCCTCAACCTCCGATGGCTCACCGTTGTGGTAGCTTTGTCGGTGAAGACCGCGATGTGAAGTTTCGGCGTCGTCCCCTGAAGAAACGAAAGTAGCATGACAAGTGAATCGTGAGCCCTCCTCTTCCTCGTCGGATCCTTCGAGGTTGATGTAGCCAAGCCCGAACTTGGGACGAGCCTTGTGCTTCCTTTTGATGAGATCTTCTGCTTGCCTCCACCACTCCTCGCACACCGCGGGTGGTGGGGGTATTCTGTTGTTTCGCTGAAGAGTAAAGCCGGATTTCTCCATCAAGCGAGCCATCTTGGGCTCAGCCTTCATAGTGGATAGCGCTTCTTCTGTATCACCGCGAGGTTGAGGAAGTTCGAATATAGAATCACAATGTTGTACCTGCGGAACTTTATAGAAAATGGTTTGGGTTTTAGACCCGGACAAACTTGGGATAGCCCAAACCTCCAATGGGGAAGTCATAGATATGTAAAGAGACGGGGGCTGCATGCATTGAGCTCCCCTTGCTACCTCTTCCATCTCTTGTATTCTTCTTCTAACCACCCCTCCTTGCGCGGGCATGTGCTCGTCCTTTCGGGCGCCGCGTGCTCGCAGCGTGATGGGCGCCGGCGCATCACTGCTGCCGATAGGAAGCTTCGAGTCCACCTGGGCACCTGCAGAGCTTCCAAGAGTTAAATAACCGGGCTCATGGTGCGCCAAAGTCGATGAGGATGTGGTAGTCTCGCTTGAAGGCGTCGTGGTCGACCTCAAAGTGATTGTTTTCGGTGATGGTAATCTCGCCTTCAATAGCAACGGTGCCGATGGGGTAGGCGTCGAAGAGCCTGCCCCCAGCGAGGTTGGAGTAGAACCTCCCGCCCCCGGTGGGAAGGAGTGCTTGTATTGATGTTGCGCTGTTGAGGAAGATCATCTATGCCCAACATGTTTGCGACTCCGGGAGGAAGTGCCCTGTACGTCGGCCGGAGAACACGGCATGATGAGGCGTCTTGTCTCCGCCTCGGATGTGATACCTGGTTTGACTAAAACGTCAACCGCTGGTGTTGTCCGCCCCATCTTCTGGTCGCTATCTTCGACGGGGAAGTAGTACTTCGCATCTGCATGATGTGACTCTTGGACGGTGTAGGGGTTGGTGTTGCCAATGATGCGTTGCTGTGTGCCGTTGCTGTCGAGGAACTTCAGGCATTGGTGAAGAGTAGAAGGCACCACACGATACTTATGTATCCATGGCCTCCCCAAGAGGGCCGAGTAAGAGGTGTTCGCTTCGATGACGAAGAATCGCACCTTGAAGCTGAAAGTTGACATTTGGATCTTCACCGTGATGGCGCCCAACGTCGGCTTTCCTTGGTTGTCGAAGCCGCATATCATCACGTCTGTGGACTCCAAGTCTTCTTCCGTGAAACCGGCCCGCTTCAGACTCCGAAGGGACAAGATGTTTACCGCAGATCCTGGGTCGATGAGGATCCGACGAAGGTACGCAACGCCAATGTTTCCCTCCACATAGAGCGGACGGTTGTGGGCGCCATCTTCTATGAGGTTGTCCTCTTCGTCAAACGTGATCTCATTCACGAACAAGGGGTTGGAGAAGAGGCGGTGTTTTGCCATGCACACCTCGTAGAGTTCTGGAGCTTGGAGCGCCTTGATAAGGGCTTCGCGAAGGTCCGGGACCATCATGAGCGCATCATGCACACTCAGAAGTGCAGGGATCCTCTTGAGGTGAGCGATGATGTTGTAGTCGACGTCGTGTGGCTTCGTCTTCCCTTCACCATGACCTTCTGGCGCTTCCTCGTGCGAAGGGACCTCCTTCTGGGCCGCCGGCTTGTCAACTCTAGCTTGCTTGGTCTTCACGGGGTCGGGTAGAACTTTGCCTCCACGCAGGTTCATGTTCACCTCTTCCACCTGCAAGTTCTTCATGGCGTCTTCAGCAAGGAAAGACTCCTGTTCTTCGGGAGTAAGCACGTCATCGGTCGGGGTCGCATGCTCCATGGATCCTCCTTGCATGCGGTCGGGGTCGCATGCCTTTGAGAGATGGACATGGGTACCGCCGCAAGGACAACGTTGGATAGCTGGCTCTCAACTTGTGAAAGCGGCACCCATGCATCTTCGCACTCTATGCCTTGGCTTGGTGTAGATGTTGGCGTGACGCTCACCATGTTCACCGCATGGTAGTCGGGATTGATGGCTTCCGGGTCCAGGTTGATCCTCTTTTCGTTGACAGCTCTTTGTAGCCATTCTTTGAAGGCGATGCAGTCCTCGATGACATGACCCACGTACCTATGATACGGGCAAAACAGAGCATTATCCGTCATTCTCACCTGGTCGGGTCTTTGAGGTTCTAGTAGGTTCAAGGCTCGATGTTCCATCAGTTGATTGAACATGTCCTTTTCTAGCTCCCTGCGGAAGATGTATTGCTTCTTGAGGAGTTCCTGTAATGATGGGCGTTGCCTCCCTCCGGCTTGATCACCTCTTGCACCCAAGAAGGGCACATTGCCTTGTGGTGTCGAGGAGAAGACCCTGGTGGCGTTCGCCTCCGCAGGTGCCTTCATCTTGCCTCCATTGTTCGTTGGCTTGGATGTTGATGCGAAGCGTCTATTGGGGTCGAATGCGCTGGCGTTCTTATAGAGCTCCATGATCTGCGGTGATTTCTCGAACTCTAACTTCGTGGCTGCCACCGCCGAGCTTAAGGCACTAAAGGTTCTTGGCTCACGCCGAGATACCTCAAGCGACCAATGTTGCTGCATCCCATGGACACACATCTCGATGGCGTCCTCAAGGTGCATCTCCCGAGCGAGACGCACGTAGCTGTTGCGGAAGCGGATGATGTACTCGTCGATGGACTCTTCTCGACGCTGTCGGACCTGCGATAGTTCAACAATAGAGAAGTCCTTCTTCATGGCGACGAAGTGCTTTTTGAAGACCTCCTTCATGCCTGCCCAACTTCCGATGGCTCCGACCGGCAAGCGGCTATACCAGTGGAAGGCGGGGCCGGTTAATGACCCTGAAAATTGGCGAAGGAGACGGGATGAGCTATTTGCGGTGTCGCCACACGCTGCCTCAAAGTATGCCAAGTGCTCCCTTGCGTCGCCAGTCCCATCAAATTGACGGAACTTCGGTGGGTGCCATCCAGCGGGGAATGACACCCTGTCGTGCCATGCTTCGTATGGCTTTTCTAGCTCGCTCTCTGAGGTTTGAGGGGTTTGATCGACCGTCAGCTGCTTGAACCTCTTGGTCACCATGTCTTCAATGAAGTCGTGGTATCCTTTTAACACGCTTGGTTGTGATGCTTCATTGGAAGCACCTGCCGGGCTTGCCCACTGTCGAGCGTGTGTGTTTGGTTCTTGAAGTTGGCGCCCATCGTTGAGCTGCGTTGCTGCTACAACGCCATCTTGAAGCTCCTTCTCTTGTGGGTCTAACACTCTGTGTGGCAAGCTTGATGGTGGAGCGCCGTTGTTGGTGGTGTTCGTTCTATTCATCATGACCTCGATGAACGTGTCGAGCTTTGTCGTCAGGTTGTCAAGCGTCTCGCCCTGCTTCTTCACTTGTTCTTCCAGGGCCATCTCTCGCGCTGTTGGCGCGCTTGCTTCCGCCGATGCGGTGCCATCCTTGTTCACTTCGTCTATCGCCATGTGAGCAGGTGCAGTGTGGAGATCTTCAAGTCCGTACTCGCGATCCGACAACTCGGAAGGAGCGAGTTCGTGATATGGCGGAGAGTGTGGAAGGTTCTGCAACGAAGATGATGAAGAGGCGTCGGAGAAGCTTTCTTCGTCATTGTGGTCGTCGTCCGTGCTCTCCTCTCCACCCGACCCATCCATCACACTTTGAAGTGCGATGGACTTTAGTCTTGTGCTTGGTCCAGGTCGACTTGCTACCTGCAAGAGTTCATCTCGATCCTGCGGAAGTCTCGAGGTTATGTCGGTGTAGTGGCGCGGTGATATATCCGGATGATATCCCGCGTCTCCATCGGAAAGTGAGCCCTTCCCGGTCATGATGGGCAGACATGGGGCAGTCGATCTTGCTCCCTCCTCTGACGTGGATGTGCTTGACTTCGCCCCTGCATCGGCGCCCTTGAACCATGAGCGTACATGGCCAAAACGTGGTAGGAACGCCATCTTGAAGTCCGCTTTTGGGTTTGGGACAATCTCCTCATCTGAGGGATAGTCAAACTCGTGGGTGACTTGGGGAGGCTTCCATTCTTCATTTTGCTCCAGCCGTGGGCGCACTGCTACGGTGCCGCACAAAGCGAGGTTCTTCTCTGAGGACGCCTTCTCATCTTCAGCCTTTCGTCGTGCGATAGCTTCCTTGTCTTGTTCTACACCTGAAAGTAAAACAAGAGAAGGTTCCGCGGAGAGCATCGTGCCTTGTCCCGAGGCGGCATTGGTTGCCGCCCCAAGATCCACTCCGTTGTTGGAGGAGAATGGGGCATGAGTTCCCTCGACGCCTTCCATGGGCGTAGGTGTTGACGTTGGCGCCTTCTTGTTCGCCGAAGATGCAGGTGTCGTGGTAACCTTCACCTGTTCATCATCTTGTCGAGGAGTTGCTGAAGGAAGCGAGGGTGGAATCTCTGCACTCTTTGCCTCCGCTGGTCCTGGGGGTGTCTTGCGTGGCTTCGGCGTTAGGCGGTTGAGCAGGTAATTGTACCGCTCATGACGCTCCAACTCGGGGGAGATGCGGAAGCCGATCCTGTCATTTTCTTGCACGACCCCGCCATCAGGTCGCACACGAACTTGGGTGTACCGCAACACCAAGTCCTCGAGTTCTTTGTACAAAACTCGTCGGTTCCTTCGGCGTCTCTCACGCTTGCGTTGGTTTTCCGTGGCGGCCCTCGAAGGTACCTGTGGGGTGGGAAGAATTGGTGGTGCAGCACGGGTAGATGAAGTGGCCGCTTCTCTTGGTAAGCGCGCCTGAAGTTGCTCTCCCCGCCTATGAGGGGAAGAAGGTCGAGGGGGAAGCGGCGCCCGTGGAGGATCCTTTGGACGCCACACCTGTGTGGGGCGAGAGTCCCGCTGCTCGTCTTGATGGCGTGACCATCGGTTCCATCGCGGGGGCATGTTAGGATGCCTCCCATAGATGGGTCGAGTTGGTGAAGGCGGACGTCGAGGCACCAAGGTTCGACGCTCATGTTGAGGTCGATAACTCGGGACTTGGCGCGTCGTCCTGCCCCCAGCTCGCGTCGGCGATGTACGTGGCGCCCCTTGATCACGAAGCCGCCGTTGGATGTTGTCCATTTGGTCCTGCAGTTGACGAAATTCTCGCCGCAAGTCCTCGTTGCGTGGCGCAGGTGCCTCGCTCCGAAGAACGGAGAACCTATTGTCATTGGGAAGTGACCTCCCGTCCACCGTCGACGTGTGGAGGCATGTTGCCCATGTGCCCCGCCTATAGTCTTCAAGGTTGATGGAGACCGTAGGACCTGGAAGAACGGGCTCTTTGCGTGAGCGCCGTTTCCAAAATTCCTTCATGATGGTTCGCCGCACCATCTCCTTGACCTTCAACGGCTCGTTCGCCCATTCATCGGGGAACAAGTTGTAGGGCGGGGTCAAGGTATTCGCGTAGGTGAACACCTTGTCTGCAAGGTCCTTTGCATCAAGGGACCAATCTTCCTCCGGCACCGCGCATTGAGCGATGCGGGAGCTTATCTGTTGTTGGAGGTTTTGTACCTTACGGTACTTCCTCCTGTAGTTTCGAAGCGGGTGCGGGCTATCGGACAAGCGTGCACTCGCCATTAGCCTCCGCAAGTCGTAGGACGCCGCTTCCAAGCCCTCGAGGAGCTCGACCTCAGTGCGCCCGGTTGTTGGTGCAGGCAGCGCTGGAGGTGGTGTTGGGGTAGGCGCGCGCAGTGACGCCGCACCTGTTCGCCTATTGTTGGCCATGATGCGGAGGCGTTCAGCCGCCTCCACATCAACTCGCATTTCGGCCCTTGTTGACTCCTTCAACAGGGCGCGGGCCTCAAGCATAAGCTCGCGGCGCTCCTTCTTCGCTTTGGCGGCCGCTCGCCTTTGCGCCTTCTTGGACTGCACAACTTGGAATTGTGCAGGGTCCTGCGCTTGGTGCATGTACACCTTGGCGCCGACCTCGAAGAAAACTGTTGGAGGCCGAGTCCCAAAGTGGATCGTCATCGGCTCCGTGTACTTGTATAGTCCTCCTGCATAAGATATCTTCGATCAGCGGAGCTCTATACCTTTGCCTTGTTATGCAGCATGATGTGCAGATGGATGGACGGGCGAAGACGATTCCGACGACCACAGCGAAGCAAAGATGGGAGGAGAACCACGTCCCACCGGGCGTGCCAATTTGTTTGACACGAGAAAAAACGTACGACCCAACTCCCGCGAGTAGGGCGGAAGGGCGTGGTTTCTCTCATGCGCACCGGGGATCGGTAGAGGAAAAAGATGCGGGCGTGCCAGTGTATAATACACAAAGAAACAAAAGAGATTCGGGAACCGTATTTCATTAATCGTATTGATAACAAATACAGTTCTCATATGTGCTGGGCTCCGTGGCCTACTAGCGCGGCCAGCCTGACTAGGGCGATTGCAGTTTCCTGATTCCCGGGGCCTCGGAAGGCTCCCAGTTAATTACTCCCGTGGGTTACGCCGCGAGACACCTCCGATTAAGCCGTGTGGTCGACTTCGCTTCACGTCCTGCATGCATGATGGTGGTGAAGATGTGTGTGGGCAGCGGCAGAGCCCGTGTCCTCGTCGGTACACGCGCCGCTGTAAGCGTGGCCTGTGCTGCGGCCTCGCCCGCCCTCGCCGTCGCGCCTCGTCGGTCTTGAGCGGCGATGATGTATGTTGTTGAAGTAGCATGATGCAGTCCATTTAGCTAGGACTCCTTGACGACTTAGCGGCTTCGTCGGGGTGCGCAAGGGGTACGCCTCGCGGGAGTAAATTACCGGGAGACCGGCGTCAGTGTAAAACCAACGCACGCTCATGTCGGCATGGCCGGTGTGGTCGGCGCCGTGACTGGGTCCGACGCCGAGTACACGGCAGTCAGCCCAGCTTGGGCGCCGTCTCACGAGGTCACGGTAGAGTCGTGTCGGAGCGTCATCTCATCGCCGAGGATGACCCATGCATGTATTTGCTTGTTGCCTGTTGCGGACGTTCAGCTCAGTCACCCGGCAACTCGCGTCCAGCCGGCCGCCATGAACGGACATGGCAGCAGCGACGGCGGTCGAACGTGGGCCAGCTCCTGTACCTGTACGTCAGAAGCAGCTCCTGTGCACCAATGCCGCGCCGGGCTGCGCTGTCCGCCGGATTGACGAGCTCAACCTGTACGTCAACCTTCGAGCTACACCTGTACGTCGAGTGCCTGAGCCCTCAATACACCAGACCGGCCGAACCTGTATGGTGCGATCATACACAACCATGCATGTACGTGCATTGCTTGGCCCATGTGCTCAGTGCAAGTTGCTATTCTTCCCGTCATGCACCTAGCTCCCGCTCGCCAGCCAGCTGCCCGCCCGCGTCCAGAACTCCAGATGCAGCGGATGGCCACGACAGCGGCGACGGCTGCGGCGACAGCATACTCGTCAGTTCCGGTACATGTACAGCAGCTCGTGTACGCCATCACCGGCCTGGGCTCTCCGCTAATATGGAGCACCTGTACACCAAGACGTCGAGCTTCCCCTGTGAGCTTCACGGAGGTGATCTAGCGCCTGGCCTCTGTGTGAGGCGAGCTTCTCCGGTACACCGCCGCCGGGCAGTGCCTACGCCAAGCGCGAGGCCGAACCTGTACGCCGAGCTGTCGCGCCTGCCCGTCGAAGCTGAACCTATACCTCGCCTCTCAGCTGTGCTCGTCGACATGCACCTGTACGCCAAACCGTCGGTTGACGGCGATTGTTGCCTGCCATCCCGGATGAGCCATGGTCTTGGCGGCACCGCGCCGCGCTCCCGAACGCCATGACCATGTTAGTCCAACAGGCTCGGATGAAGTCGGTGGCGATGGGCTGCACACCAGCAGCTCCTCGGCTTTGCCGTCTTGGCCGGTTCACGTTGGCGAAGATGGCCGCGGGCTGCGCACCGGCAGCTCCAGCGCTTGTGCCTCGTTTTCGTCCCGTCCGTGGCGGTGAACGGTAGAGAGCGATCGACGACGGGTGCGCGGCATGTATGCTGTAGAGAACAATAGAAAGAGCGGAGTTTACTACGTCAGCCGTAAATCTCACCATTAGAAAAGCTCATCTTCGCCTCCATGGTGGTTCTCTTCTGATCGTGCTGCTTTTGGATGGGTGTATGGAGATTGGATGGGTTTGTCGCCGTGTACGAGAGATGGGTTTCTTCTCCCGTGCGTGTCTTCTGCCCCCCTCCCTCTCTGTGCATGAATCTCTTGTATTTATAGACGGCCTCCAGGCAAACAGATAAGCCGCGTCCGTGACTTGCGGAACGAACCGGCTGATCGATTCGTTTGGTTTCTTTCGTCTGCACCAAGTTTTTATCTCTTCCGCTCGTCTGGGTTCGTTTAACTTTTATCTCTTCTGCTTCTAGAACCTCCTCGTGGTACAGCGGGAAATATACCACGCCACGACTCTGCTCCGATGAGAGTAGTCACGTATACGAGTTTATCTCCGGCCCATCGATTCTGTGCATGCACGAGCCAAACTGATCCAGACTTATACGTACAAAGTCCAAACAGCCAGAGGTCTACGGTTTACGTATGGGAAACGCTGCCGAACCCCCGGGGGATCAGCTCTCCGTTCCTCCGCCTCCTCCATCCAACACGTGTCCCGCGGGCCCACCTTATCTTCTCCCTCACCGCACCTTCTCTTCCCATCTCCATCGCTCTCCCACGCGACCTGCCTGTGCTCCTGTCCGCGCCCAGCGAGCTGCTCGCGCTCCTGGCTGCCGGCGGTCGTCCTCCTCTGCTCCGGCTCCTTCATCCCTCACGCCGGCTTCGTTCTCCTCCGCGGCGGCGGCCGCGCGCGGCAGCCCTTCCTGCTCTGCGCCGATCTCCTCGCATCGACCGTAATTTGCCGTACTCGCCATGGGACGCACTGGTGCTGCGAGGACATGGGCGGCAGTCAGGCCGGCCACGCTGCTACAAGCGGCGGCGGCAACTGCTGCGCCCGGCAGGTGGCGCTGCTACAAGCGGCAGCATCCTCTGCTACATCCGGCCGGCGGCGATGCTACCGACGGCGGCGGCGGAGCTGCAAGTAGGGCGATGGGTCCTGCCGGCCGGCGGCGCTGTTATAAGCGGCGGCGTCGTCTGCTACGTCTGGCCAGCGACCATGCTACAGAAGACGGCGGCGACGCAGCAAGTGGCGGTGGCGTCTGCTTCGTCCCGCTGGCGGCGCTGCTACGTCCGGCCGGCAGCTCTGCTGCAAACGGCGGCGGCGGCTGCTACGCCCGACCAGCCACGCTGCTACAAAAGACCGGCGGCAGCACCTGCTACGTCCGGCCGGCCGCGCTGCTACAAGTGGCCGCGACGCCTGCTACGTTCGGCCGGCAGCGCCTGCTACCATAGGCAGGCAGCTCTGCTGCAAGCGGCGGCGACGCCTGCTACGTCCAGCCAGCGACGCTGCTACAAGCGGTGGTGGCGTCTGCTACATTCATCTGGCGACGGTGCTACCAGCGACGCCGGTGAGGTTTCTGACCGGAGCCGGCCGATAGGGGCGTTGATGCCTTGGACGGCCGTAATTTCTGCTAAAATCGGGCGTCGCTGCTGCCGGTAGCAGGCGTGCAGGGCTGCAGGCGTGTTGCTGCTAGCCATGGTAGGGGGTGCTGACGGCGGCGGTTGGCCGCGCTGGTCGACGGGGCGGTGGTGCTACCGGCGAGCGTTGCTGCCTACGAGGACGGCGGTGCTGCGGGCGAGAACGGTGGTGACGGCGGTGCTGCGGGCGAGAACGGCGGTGCTGCGGGCGAGAACGGCGGAGCTGTCGGTGCGGGTGAGGACGCGTTGATCGTTCCCATCGCGGTTGGCTTTTTTCGTTTTTCCCGTGTGAGCGTTGACCCGAACGATCCGTTGATTGGTGTCCATCGTGTGGCTGACGACCCGGGGGATTAGTGATTAGATCCCCCGGGGGACGCTCAGCGCCTCCCTTTACGTATCCAACTAATAGCCTGCCTGTCACCTGGACCTCTCCGGCCGGCCGATGCACTCATGCATGATCAACCAACTAGCTACGAGTTCAAGTACCTGTAAAATAAAGCAAAGACACGTACATGCATGTATAGAATTAGTATTTGTTCTTTATTTATTATTCTTTTTAATACCGTGGGATTGTGTTTAAATTGATCTTTAGCACAAAATTACATCGAACAAATAAGAAGTGACAACGGCTCCGAGTTCAAGAACTATACACTCAATGATTTTCTTAGTGATGAGGGGATTCGACATCAATATTCCGCTGCTTACACCCCTCAACAAAATGGTGTTGCGGAGAGGAAGAACCGGACTCTTATGGATATGGCAAGATCTATGATGGCGGAGTATAAATCCCGCTATAACTTTTGGGCCGAAGCCATCTCCACCGCTTGCCACTCCTCTAACCGGCTCTATCTCCGCAAGGGCTTGAACAAGACTCCATATGAAATACTTACCGGGAACAAGCCTAATATATCATACTTCAAGGTGTTCAGGTGTAAGTTTCTACAAAATCAAAGGAGTTCGTTTATCTAAATTTCCTCCTAAAGCTTTGGAGGGTATATTTGTTGGTTACGGTGCCGAATCTCACACTTATAGAGTCTTTGATGTATCCTCCGGGATTATCATCGAATCTTGTAGTGTGAAGTTCGAAGAAAATGATGGCTCCCAAGTGGGGCAAGTTGATGTATGTGCAGGTGATGAAATACCTCAAGATGCCATAGTAAGAATGGGTGTGGAATTTTTCCGCCCCATTGAGGGACACGGTGTGGCGTCTCGGGAAGGACTATGCTCTACCACGATGGAGCCCTCATCTTCTCAACATCAACAAACCCCATCTAGTGAACCAAATGATGCACCAACCCAAGAACAAGAACAAGACCCTCCCTCTTGTGTGCAAGATCAAGGACAAGATCAACCAAGCTTTCATGATGGCTCCAATGAGGATCCATTCAATTTATGTCATTCACCTCATAATGTCCAAGATCAAGCACATGACGTTGAGCACTCTCAAGAAATTGAAGTTGCTCAAGTTGAAGGTCAAGACGGGGACCCAAATGATCAAGTTGATCAAGTGATACCTCCAAGACCAAGAAGAACCAAGGAGGAGATCGAGACCCGTCGTCTAGCAAGAAGAGAAAGGAACCTTGAAATTCGTGAACACACACATGACAAGGTCCTTGGTGATGTAAGGGCAAAAGTTTCCACAAGAAGGCAATTGGCTAACTTTAGCAATCATCATGCTTATATCTCCTTAGTGGAACCCAAGAAAGTATTTGAAGCCCTTGAAGATTCGGATTGGTTGGAAGCTATGCATGAGGAACTCAACAACTTCAAGCGCAAAAAAGTATGGACCTTAGTAGAGAAGCCAAAGGGGTGCCGCAATGTTATAGGCAGTAAATGGATTTTCAAGAACAAACAAGATGAGTTTGGAAATGTTGTGAGGAACAAGGCAAGATTGGTGGCTCAAGGTTTCTCGCAAGTTGAAGGAATTGACTTTGGAGAGACTTATGCTCCCGTTGCTCGTCTTGAGTCCATCCGTATCCTTCTTGCTTATGCATCGCATCATAACTTTAAGTTACAACAAATGGATGTGAGAAGTGCATTTCTTAATGGTCCCTTGCATGAAGAGGTTTATGTTAAGCAACCCCCGGGGTTTGAGGATCTCAACTTTCCTAACCATGTCTATAAGCTTGGAAAAGCACTTTATGGTCTCAAACAAGCTCCTAGAGCTTGGTACGAGCACCTTAAAGAATTATTGGTAGACCGTGGGTTTGATGTTGGGCTAATCGATCCCACTCTTTTTACTAAGAGGGTCAATGGGGAGCTTTTCGTTTGCCAATTATATGTTGATGATATTATCTTTGGCTCTACTAACAAAGCTTTCAATGATGAATTCTCAAAGCTTATGACCGATAGGTTTGAGATGTCTATGACGGGAGAGATGAAGTTCTTCCTTGGTTTTGAGATCAAGCAATTGAGGGAAGGAACCTTCATCAACCAAGCAAAATATCTCCAAGACATGCTCAAGAGGTTCAAGATGACCGAGTTGAAGGGTGTAGCCACTCCTATGGTTACTAAATGTCATCTTGCACTTGATCCCAATGGTAAAGAGGTGGATCAAAAGGTATATCGCTCCATGATTGGATCCTTGCTTTACCTTTGTGCATCTAGACCAGACATAGTGTTGAGTGTTGGTGTGTGTGCAAGGTATCAAGCTTCTCCTAAGGAGAGCCACATGATGGCTCTCAAAAGAATCTTTCGGTATTTGGTTGATACCCCAAGATATGGTATTTGGTACCCCAAAGGCTCAAGTTTTATTCTCAATGGATACACGGATGCGGATTGGGCGGGTGACAAGGATGATAGGAAATCAACTTCCGGGGCTTGCCAATTCCTTGGTAGGTCCTTGGTGTGTTGGTCTTCTAAGAAACAAAATTGTATATCTCTCTCCACCGCCGAAGCCGAATATGTTGCCGCCTCAAGTGGATGCACTCAATTGTTATGGATGAGGCAAACTTTAAAGGAATACGGTGTCATTTGTGACAAAGTGCCTCTATTATGTGACAATGAAAGTGCCATCAAGATTGCCTATAATCCGGTGCAACATTCAAGAACGAAGCATATTGAGATCCGGAATCATTTCATTAGGGATCATGTTGCCCGTGGTGATATTGAGCTTATCTATGTTCCTACCAAAGATCAACTTGCCGATATTTTCACGAAGCCTCTTGATGAAGCAAGATTCTCTTATTTGAGGAATGAGCTAAATATCATTGATTCAAGGAGTATAGCTTGACCATCTTGCAAACACACCTTTGTCTCAAAACTTTATTTGGTTTAGATGTGGGCATGGAAATAGGGGGAGTGCGGTTTAAATTATTGAGCTATCCCTCCCCCCATAATGCCAACATTAAGAAATCATTCTCTTTATACCATATGTTGATATGAGAGCTTCAATGATGAGTAGTGGCTTGGATCCAAGATATATCTTCGCGGTGCCATGCCATAACACTCATATATGGTGGCCTAGGCCACCACACTCTTCTTTGTGAAGAGTTGGAGTTATTTGGATCTTATCGCCTTTTATTTGACAACTCCTTGTTCTTATGGGAAATCACTCTAGTTTGGCCTTATTTGCTCATATCTTGCAAACTTGAGTGATCATGTACCATTAACAGTTTTTGCCTTCTAAACCTAAGCCTACACTCATCTATAAGCCATTTCCATCTTGCTCATATGTCATGTTTTGGTAAAAACTTGGAGTTTGAGGATTTTTGGTCGGATGATCTAGGTTGCCCCATCTTATTGGTAAATATGCATCTTATATGTGACGTGATACGTTATTGCATCACATATGGGTTTATGCAAATAACCAACTAAAGATAGGCAGGATTTCCGGTGTTCTGGAAATTTCCAGAAAACCGGATAATCCGGCCTCTTGGCACCCCGGAAAATCCGGCCCGGCCGGATTATCCACCCTTACTTTGGGCCGGATTATCCAGCCTGGGCTGGTTGCGAGGGGACTTAGAGAGGCCGCGGGGTGGACAGTTGCCACAGCAACTAGTCCCCCCCCCCCCATGCGCCCTCTCTCTCCTCCATAGCCGCCGGAGCTCCTCCTCCTCGTCGGAGTCGCCCCGTCCGCTCCCTCTCAGAGTTTTTGGGTGGATCGGGTGCCTCTCCTCCCTAGCTACTATCTTCTCCAAGTGGCTTCCCCAATGGATGCGGGTATGACTCACAATCCCTAACCATGGGTGTTGTGATTTGTATGTGCTATTTTCTTGGTGGAGATGGTGTCTAGTTGTTCCAAATCGTGTGTAGTATACTCCTCTTGCATGCTATAAGGCCGATCTGGTCGTAGACAAGCTTTTATTGCAAGTTCTGCAAGATTCACAGGGCCGGATTATCCGGCCCCCGCGAAGACCGGATTATCCGGTCAGGCCGGATTATCCGCCCCCCGGGGACACCAGATTATTCGGCCTGGAGCTTCATCGCCAATGCAGTGTTGATTCAATCTAACTTGTCTAAACTTGTACCAACTTATAGTATGTTTCTAGAGTACATTAATGTATCATACATGACTTATGAGCATTATCTTCTCTTTGCTATCCACCTTTGCTGTTCACAGGTAGTGTTTCTTGGGGTGCTCGGAGACGCCCAAGGCGTGATCGTTCAAGTGATGAATTCGCACCGAATGCTCCTCGCAAGTCCACAGCTTCTAGGCAGGAGAACAAAGCTCCCATGGATAACTACAAGACTATGGACATTGTCTCTTATGCAGCAATCCGTATGAAGAACTGGTATGAAGTCCAAGGGATGAAGAGACAGAGGGCAGGCGCTTCTGGTGCATGGAGCAGGAGTTCATCTACAAGGATATTTATGAGCCCATGAAGAAAGTGCGACCCATGCAAGCAATCAATGTGGATCTTCTGGCAGTCAATAATCATTTTGAGGATGCCATCTGGGTGACTGGTAGGATGGGCTTGCAGGATCTGATGAAGATTCAGTGTGACTATAGTCCTTGTTCGCACTCTGGCCATCAGGAAAGATGCTGAGCGCACTATGGAATGGATGTCTGGCTCCACTCACTGTGAGGCAACCTTGCGCCGGTTTGCCTCTATTCTTGGACTTCCTGAAGAAGGAGGCCGTCGCCTCCATGGTCCTCAGAAGACGGATAAAAATGTGCTATTTGATCTCTATAACTCTTCTGGTGCAGTTGGTACTACCAAGGGTTGCTTCCCATCTACGGTCAGTTGCTCTGTTTCTTTCGGGCCACCATTGCTCCAAGTGGTGGAAACAATGATGCACTCCGGGGAGCTCTTGTGGATCTTATGCACCTCAGCTTTAGGTGTGCTCGTGATGGTAATGAGGAACATGACTTCTCTCTTGATGTCATGGACTTCATCTTTAATGAGATTCATGATGCCATGGTCTCCCGGACCACCATGCCATATGCACCTTATATCCAGCTCCTCATCAACAACTCTGTGGCCATGGAGAAGCACTCTGTCAAGAAGGCTTACAAGCTTAAGCCGGTTCCCCATGCTGCACCTGCTCCTGACTCCTTTATGGGAGATGCTCGCACTAGTGGTTTTGCTCCTGCTCGCCATGCTGATCTTCCTGCCATGAAGAGGCAAGTGAGGAAGCTTAGTTGGTTTCAGCGTCACATTCTTTGCATGAATATTGAGATCCATAAGGAGAACTATGCGGCCAACCGAGAGCGGTCTGAGATTCAGCATACTCAGGCGGTCATTCTTCATAAGCTCAGTGGTGAGCAAGGACCCCCGCCTCAGCCTCCAGTTCACCCAGGTTACAGTGGGTGGCATTCTTCACAGGTTCCGTGGAATGATCTTGAGGAATGCATTCAAAGGGCCAACTACACTCGCCGCTCTCCGGACGCCCCTGACACTGAAGAAGAAGAAGAGGAAGAGGTGTACCAGTCCGAGGACGAAGATGGCTCCGAGTGATCTCAATGGGGCGAGTAGCATCGCGCTTTTCCCTTTTTGGCGTCTCGATGCCAAAGGGGGAGAAGTGTTCTATTAGGACTTCTCTCGGGGATTTGCATGGTTTGGGCACAAGCATATGCGTTTATCATTCCTTTATTGCTTGTGTTCCCTCTTATTTGAACTATTTGGTTTGGTTGTGTTCCGTTTAAAACTATGTGCTATATGTGGTGTGAGACATTGTTACGGTTTTCGGATTTCTATATGTTGAGATCAAGGTTATTATATTATGTGTGATGCTATATCTCCTTATTATATATGTCCATATGGGTATGATTTCTCTCACCTTATCTCAACTTCATATACGTCTATGTCTCTTGTTAGAGCTCATGTTGGATACCTCTTGTGTTGAGGCACCTCGCACCTATGTGTTGTGTATTTGTATTCAAATGAAAATTACTTGTATGCACACATGTAGGGGGAGTGCCTCTATGTTTTGCCAACATGCTTGATCTCTATAGTGATTCTCTTGCAAATCCGTATATTGTCATCAAACACCAAAAAGGGGGAGATTGAATGAACATCTCTCATAATATGTTTTGTGTGTTTGATGTCAATGTATGTGATACACTAATGTTTGTTTAAGTGGTACAGAGATTATATAGATTCATGTATATGTGTGATGGATGTGGTAAGTCGTGCCAAGAAGAAGCTGTAACAGGATCACCAGGCCGGATAATCCGGGCCGGATATTTCCAAAATATCCGGCCCCCATTTTTCGGCTAAGGACTTGAGGTTTTGTGGCTCAGTACACCCTGGACATGGGCCGGATATTTGCCCGGACATTTTCCCGGATTTGCCCCAGGGCCGGATAATCCGGGCCGGATATTTCCAAAATATCCGGGCCCCCCAAAATCGGCTAAGGACCTGAAGCAAAGCAGCTCTGAACATGGGCCGGACATTTGGCCGGATTTTCCCTGAGACCGGATTTTCTGGGGGGGGGGGGGGGGGCGGATTATCCGGCCCTAACTTAGGCCGGATTATCCGGCCCCCCGGAAGCTCCAACGGCTGGATTTTGGAGGGGGGTATATACCCCCCCTTCTACCTTGCTCCTTGCTCAATCATTGCACAAAAATCTGCCAAGCTTCACCACCATTAGAGCCACCTCAAGAACACAAGATTTGCAAGATCTCCTTCCTCCCCCAACCAAAGCTCTTGATCTTTGGAGATTCGAAGGAGAAGACACCGATCTACATCCTCACCGACGCGATTTACATTTCCCCCTCATTTTTTTGAGGGCCCTCTTGCTAGTGTTCCTTTTTGGTTCCCTAGTTGATTGTTGTATTGTTACAGATTTGGGAGCCTCCAATTCGGTTGTGGATGTGTGCCTGATACGTCTCCAACGTATCGATAATTTCTTATGTTCCATGCTACTTTATTGATGATACCTACATGTTTTATGCATACTTTATGTCATATTTATGCATTTTCCGGCACTAACCTATTAACAAGATGCCGAAGAGCCAGTTGCTGTTTTCTGCTGTTTTTGGTTTCAGAAATCCTAGTAAGGAAATATTCTCGGAATCGGACGAAATCAACACCCAGGATCTTATTTTTCCACGAAGCTTCCAGAAGTCCGGAGAGGAAACGAAGTGGGGCGACGAGGCAGCCACACACCAGGGCGGCGCGGCCCAGGCCCTGGCCGCGTCGGCCTGTGGTGTGGGCCCCTCGTGGCGCCCCCTGACCTACCCTTCCGCCTACTTAAGCCTTCGTCGAGAATAACTCCAGTACCGAGAGCCACGATACGGAAAACCTTCCAGAGACGCCGCCGCCGCCAATCCCATCTCGGGGGATTCAGGAGATCGCCTCCAGCACCCTGCCGGAGAGGGGAATCATCTCTCGGAGGACTCTTCACCGCCATGGTCGCCTCCGGAGTGATGAGTGAGTAGTTCACCCCTGGACTATGGGTCCATAGCAGTAGCTAGATGGTCGTCTTCTCCTAATTGTGCTATCATTGTTGGATCTTGTGAGCTGCCTAACATGATCAAGATCATCTATCTGTAATGCTACATGTTGTGTTTGTTGGGATCTGATGAATAAGTGAATGCTATGTTATGTTGATTATCAATATCATCTATGTGTTGTTTATGATCTTGCATGCTCTCCGTTGCTAGTAGAGGCTCTGGCCAAGTTTTTGCTTGTAACTCCAAGAGGGAGTATTTATGCTCGATAGTGGGTTCATGTCTCCATTAAATCTGGGGGAGTGACAGAAACCTCTAAGGTTGTGGATGTGCTGTTGCCACTAGGGATAAAACATCAATGCTATGTCTAAGGATATATTCGTTGATTACATTACACACCATACTTAATGCAATTGTCTGTTGTTTGCAACTTAATACTAGAGGGGGTTCGGATGATAACCTGAAGGTGGACTTTTTAGGCATAGATGCATGCTGGATAGTGGTCTATGTACTTTGTCGTAATGCCCAATTAAATCTCACAATACTCATCATAACATGTATGTGCATGGTCATGCCCTCTTTATTTGTCAATTGCCCAACTGTAATTTGTTCACCCAACATGCTATATCTTATCGGAGAGACACCACTAGTGAACTGTGGACCCCGGTCCATTCTTTTACATCGAATACAATCAACTGCAATACTCGTTCTACTGTTTTCTGCAACAATCATCATCCACACTATACATCTAATCCTTTGTTACAGCAAGCCGGTGAGATTGACAACCTCACTGTTACGTTGGGACAAAGTACTTTGGTTGTGTTGTGCAGGTTCCACGTTGGCGCCAGAATCCCTGGTGTTGCGCCGCACTACACTCCGCCGCCATCAACCTTCAACGTGCTTCTTGGCTCCTACTGGTTCGATAAACCTTGGTTTCTTACTGAGGGAAAACTTGCTGCTACGCATCACACCTTCCTCTTGGGGTTCCCAACGGACGCGTGTTGTACGCGTATCATGACCGTTTTCTGGCGCCGTTGCCGGGGAGATTAAGACACGCTGCAAGGGGAGTCTCCACCTCCAATCTCTTTACTTTGTTTTTGTCTTGCTTTATTTTATTTACTACTTTGTTTGCTGCACTAAAACAAAACACAAAAAAATTAGTTGCTAGTTTTACTTTATTTGCTATCTTGTTTGCCATATTAAAAACACACAAAAAAATAGTTACTTGCATTTACTTTACTTACTTCATCATGTTTCCTCCTAAGTTTATTCTTAAAGATGTACCGGTAGGCCAAGGGTCTATCCTCGGGAAAGATAATATAGAAGATTTTTTCACTCATATTAGTACGGTTGAAGATTTTGAAGATAGACACTTGGTAGAACTTGCTCCTACTTATGAAATTGCTGCTGCTTCTTTAGTACACATGTTAGAAGCTAGATTTGTTAACCTCAATCCCGTAATGCAGCATATATTTCTTACACTAGGTGATATGGAAGAAGGAGAAAAGAAAGATTTTATCTTAGAAACCCTTCTTAAAGAATTTGGTGATGTAGCAAGAGAAGCTAGAAAAGTCTTTACTAAATATAATATGCTTGGCTCTTATACAAACTTTGCTAGCACCCTTGAAAAGATGGAAAAAGATAGACAAAAGTACACTAATAAAGTTAATTATGAGGGTGATATTAAGACATCAATACCTTGCAAGCTCTTGGGAATGTGCGAGGCACTAGAAAAGAATTTTGATTGGATTGTTCATGAAAATTTGTTTGATGAGAGTAGCAAACCTAAGGGTAATGAAAAGGGAGCCTCTGAAACTTACATAGATAAGATACAATGCATAGTTGAGAAAACTCCAAACACCGCTGTAGATGCATCATCTCTTGATAATACTTGATACACACTTTCTGCGCCTAGCTGAAAGGCGTTAAAGAAAAGCGCTTATGGGAGACAACCCATGATTTTACTACAGTACCTTTGTTTTATATTTGAGTCTTGGAATTTGTTACTACTGTAGCAACCTCTCCTTATCTTAGTTTTGTTGCATTGTTGTGCCAAGTAAAGTCTTTGATAGTAAGGTTCATACTAGATTTGGATTACTGCGCAGAAACAGATTTCTTGCTTTCACGAATATGGGCCTAATTCTCTGTAGGTAACTCAGAAAATTCTGCCAATTTACGTGAGTGATCCTCAGATATGTACGCAACTTTCATTCAATTTGAGAATTTTCATTTGAGCAAGTCTGGTGCCTCTTAGAAATTTCTCCTTACGGACTGTTCTGTTTTGACAGATTCTGCCTTTTATTTCGCATTGCCTGTTTTGATATGCTTGATGGATTTTTCTATTCCATTAACTTTCATTAGCTTTGTGCAATGTCCAGAAGTGTTAAGAATGATTATGCCACCTCTGAACATGTGAATTTTGATTGTGCACTAACCCTCTAATGAGTTGTTTTGAGTTTGGTGTGGAGGAAGTTTTCAAGGATCAAGAGAGGAGGATGATACAATATGATCAAGGAGAATGAAAGCTCTAAGCTTGGGGATGCCCCGGTGCTTCACCCCTGCATATTTCAAGAAGACTCAAGCATCTAAGCTTGGGGATGCCCAAGGCATCTCTTCTTCATCGACAACATTATCAGGTTCCTCTAGTGAAACTATATTTTTATTCCATCACATCTTATGTACTTTGCTTGGAGCGTCTGTTTGTTTTTGTTTTTGTTTTTTTTTTGAATAAAATGGATCCTAGCATTCATTGTGTGGGAGAGAGACATGCTCCGCTGTTGCATATGGAAAAATATGTCCTTAGGCTTTACTCATAATGTTCATGGCGAAGGTTGAATCTGCTTCGTTAAATTGTTATATGGTTGGAAACGGGAAATGCTACATGTGGTAATTGGTAGAATGTCTTGAATAATTTGATACTTGGCAATTGTTGTGCTCATGTTTAAGCTCTTGCATCATATACTTTGCACCTACTAATGAAGAAATACATAGAGCTTGCTAAATTTTGGTTTGCATGATTGGTCTCTCTAAAGTCTAGATATATTCTAGTAAGGGTCGAACAACAAGGAAGACGGTGTAGAGTCTTATAATGCTTACAATATGTCTTTTATGTGAGTTTTGCTGTACCGCTTCACACTTGTGTTTGTTTCAAATAGCCTTGCTAGCCTAAGCCTTGTATCGAGAGGGAATACTTCTCATGCATCCAAAATCCTTGAGCCAAACACTATGCCACTTGTGTCCACCATACCTACCTACTACATGGTATTTCTCTGCCATTCCAAAGTAAATTGCTTGAGTGCTACCTTTAAAATTTCCATTCTCTATCTTTGCAATATATAGCTCATGGGACAAATAGCCTAAAAACTATTATGGTATTGAATATGTACTTATGCATTTTATCTCTTATTAAGTTGCTTGTTGAGCGATAACCATGTTCCTGGGGACGCCATCAACTACTCTTTGTTGAATATCATGTGAGTTGCTATGCATGTTCGTCTTGTCTGAAGTAAGGGCGATTTACCATGAGTTGAATGGTTTGAGCATGCATATTGTTAGAGAAGAACATTGGGCCGCTAACTAAAGCCATGATCCATGGTGGAAGTTTCAGTTTTGGACAAATATCCTCAATCTCATATGAGAATATTAATTGTTGCTAAATGCTTATGCATTAAAGAGGAGTCCATTATCTGTTGTCTATGTTGTCCCGGTATGGATGTCTAAGTTGAGAATAATCAAAAGAGAGAAATCCATTGCGAGCTTTCTCCTTAGACCTTTGTACAGGCGGCATAGAGGTACCCCTTTGTGACACTTGGTTAAACCATATGTATTGCGGTGATAATCCAGGTAATCCGAGCTAATTAGGACAAGGTGCGGGCACTATTAGTATACTATGCATGAGACTTGCAACTTGTAGGATATAATTTACATGATACATATGCTTTATTACTACCGTTGACAAAATTGTTTCTTGTTTTCAAAATCAAAGCTCTAGCACAAATATAGCATCGATGATTCCCTATGCGAAGGGCCTTTCTTCTACTTTTATGTTGAGTCAGTTCACCTATTTCCTTCCATCTCAAGAAGCAAACACTTGTGTGAACTGTGCATTGATTCCTACATACTTGCATATTGCACTTGTTATAATACTTTACATTGATAATATCCATGAGATATACATGTTATAAGTTGAAAGCAACCGCTGAAACTTAATCTTCCTTTGTGGTGTTTCAATACCTCTACTATGAATTTATTGCTTTATGAGTTAACTCTTATGCAAGACTTATTGATGCTTGTCTTGAAAGTACTATTCATGAAAAGTATTTGCTATATGATTCAATTGTTTACTCATTGCATTAACATTGCTTCGAATCGCTGCATTCATTACATGTGCTTACAATAGTATGATCAAGATTATGATGGCATGTCACTTCGGAAATTATCTTTGTTATCGTTTACCTACTCGGGACGAGCAGGAACTAAGCTTGGGGATGCTGATACGTCTCCAACGTATCGATAATTTCTTATGTTCCATGCTACTTTATTGATGATACCTACATGTTTTATGCATACTTTATGTCATATTTATGCATTTTCCGGCACTAACCTATTAACAAGATGCCGAAGAGCCAGTTGTTGTTTTCTGCTGTTTTTGGTTTCAGAAATCCTAGTAAGGAAATATTCTCGGAATTGGAAGAAATCAACGCCCAAGATCTTATTTTTCCACGAAGCTCCCAGAAGTCCGGAGAGGAAATGAAGTGGGGCGACGAGGCAGCCACACACCAGGGCAGCGCGGCCCAGGCCCTGGCCGCGCCGGCCTGTGGTGTTGGCCCCTCGTGGCGCCCCTGACCTACCCTTCCGCCTACTTAAGCCTTCGTCGAGAATAACTCCAGTACCGAGAGCCACGATACGGAAAACCTTCCAGAGACGCCGCCGCCGCCAATCCCATCTCGGGGGATTCAGGAGATCGCCTCCGGCACCCTGCCGGAGAGGGGAATCATCTCCCGGAGGACTCTTCACCGCCATGGTCGCCTCCGGAGTGATGAGTGAGTAGTTCACCCCTGGACTATGGGTCCATAGCAGTAGCTAGATGGTCGTCTTCTCCTAATTGTGCTATCATTGTTGGATCTTGTGAGCTGCCTAACATGATCAAGATCACCTATCTGTAATGCTACATGTTGTGTTTGTTGGGATCCGATGAATAAGTGAATGCTATGTTATGTTGATTATCAATATCATCTATGTGTTGTTTATGATCTTGCATGCTCTCCGTTGCTAGTAGAGGCTCTGGCCAAGTTTTTGCTTGTAACTCCAAGAGGGAGTATTTATGCTCGATAGTGGGTTCATGTCTCCATTAAATCTGGGGAGTGTGACAAACCTCTAAGGTTGTGGATGTGCTGTTGCCACTAGGGATAAAACATCAATGCTATGTCTAAGGATATATTCGTTGATTACATTACGCACCATACTTAATGCAATTGTCTGTTGTTTGCAACTTAATACTGGAGGGGGTTCGGATGATAACCTGAAGGTGGACTTTTTAGGCATAGATGCATGCTGGATAGCGGTCTATGTACTTTGTCGTAATGCCCAATTAAATCTCACAATACTCATCATAACATGTATGTGCATGGTCATGCCCTCTTTATTTGTCAATTGCCCAACTGTAATTTATTCACCCAACATGCTTATTCTTATCGGAGAGACACCACTAGTGAACTGTGGACCCCGGTCCATTCTTTTACATCGAATACAATCAACTGCAATACTCGTTCTACTGTTTTCTGCAACAATCATCATCCACACTATACATCTAATCCTTTGTTACAGCAAGCCGGTGAGATTGACAACCTCACTGTTACGTTGGGACAAAGTACTTTGGTTGTGTTGTGCAGGTTAAACGTTGGCGCCGGAATCCCTGGTGTTGCGCCGCACTACACTCCGCCGCCATCAACCTTCAACGTGCTTCTTGGCTCCTACTGGTTCGATAAACCTTGGTTTCTTACTGAGGGAAAACTTGCTACTGTACGCATCACACCTTCCTCTTGGGGTTCCCAACGGACGCGTGCTGTACGCGTATCAGTGCCCCAAGAACCTTGTAAAGGCCCGGTTTCCGCCTCGAGGAAATCCCTTAGTGGAAGTGGGCTAGGCCTTCGTGGCGTTGCCCATAGGAGATCTGAGTGAAGCCTTCGTGGCTGTTGGTTTGGCTTTCGTAGCAACCACACTCCTCCAAACGTAGACGTACCTTCTTGCAAAGGAAAGGGAACTACGGGAATCATCTCCGTGTCTCCGCGTGCTCCACTCTCGGTTACCTCTATCGTATTCTATCTCTTATATTGCGTAGCTATATCTTGCTTAGTTGATTACCTTGTCATATAGGTAAATTCACTTAGTTGCATATCTAGAGAATTTACCTTTGTGTCAAGCCTAAATTGAAAAAGAACTAAAAATTGGTTAGCACCTATTCACCCCCCCCCCCCTCTAGGTGCGGCATACGATCCTTTCAACTGTCTGTCCAGTTTCCTTGGCCATCATCGACGTCTGCAAGATAGTTTACATGTCAGTCTTTGCAGAAATGAAGCATCAAACTAGGGGAAAGTGGGACTTGTCATCATTTGCGAAAAGAAAGGTTGGAACTTACATGTATATATGTCATGTACTCCTGGAACTCCTTCTACTGCCGGTTATAGGCTACCTGATATTCTTCATAAGCGGCCATGTAGGCCGCCTCGAAGTCAGGCTACAATTTCAGAAATTCATATCTCGTTAGCACTTAGCCATGTATGAATGAAAGTCGGAAAGTGGATGTAAATGAGGGTAAATTACGTCGTATGCGGGTTGGCGAGGCTGGCGATGAGGCGGGAGAGGGGGGCTGTCCTTGGTGAGGCCCGCCTTGAGACGCGTGAAGGTCGTGGTGAGGGTATGCTTGACGGCCTTCTTAAGCATGAAGAGACGGCCATGCGGCAACCCTCCGGACGACAAGACCAACGACTCCTTGTCGATCTCCGCGCTAATGGGTTCATCCACCTCCGGGTGACGATGCCTCACCATCGCGCAGTAGTTCTCGACGTCCTCGGCGTAGGTGCCGCAGTACTCAGGGAGCGAGGGCTGAGGCTGCGAGAGATCGGGCTTCTTAAGCCGCATCTTGTTGTATATCTCGACGTCAGAAATCTCCTCCTCGGGTCCTAACTCGGCCCTCTCCATCGCGAAAGGAAATGTTGTGAGTACCAACTTTGAACCTAATGGAAAATAAAATGTATACATACCGTCTTCCCCTTGTAGCGCTCATAGCTGAGTTTTCCCCCACAGTGTGTGCCACTGTCGCCTCGGTTCTCCGTGTTCCGCCTCGCCACAGCTGCAAAGTCCTCGTCCAGCTTGAGCCACCTCGTCCTAACCATCTCCTCCCATGCCTCGGCATGCGGCTGATACGTCTCCAACGTATCGATAATTTCTTATGTTCCATGCTTGTTTTATGATAATACCTACATGTTTTATACATACTTTATGTCATATTTATGCATTTTCCGGCACTAACCTATTAACAAGATGCCGAAGAGCCGATTCTTGTTTTTCTGCTGTTTTTGGTTTCAGAAATCCTAGTAAGGAAATATTCTCGGAATTGGACGAAATCAACGCCCAGGGTCTTATTTTTCCACGAAGCTTCCAGAAGTCCGAAAGGGAAACGAAGTGGGGCGACGAGGCGGCCACACAACAGGGCGGCGCGGCCCACCCCCTGGCCGCGCGGCCCTAGCGTGTGGGCCCCTCGTGATGCCCCCTGACCTACCCTTCCGCCTACATATAGCCTTCGTCGCGAATACCCCAGTACCGAGAGCCACGATATGGAAATCCTTCCAGAGACGCCGCCGCCGCCAATCCCATCTCGGGGGATTCAGGAGATCGCCTCCGGCACCCTGCCGGAGAGGGGAATCATCTCCCAGAGGACTCTTCACCGCCATGGTCGCCTCCGGAGTGATGTGTGAGTAGTTCACCCCTGGACTATGGGTCCATAGCAGTAGCTAGATGGTTGTCTTCTCCTCATTGTGCTATCATTGTCGGATCTTGTGAGCTGCCTAACATGATCAAGATCATCTATTTGTAATGCTACATGTTGCGTTTGTTGGGATCCGATGAATATGGAATACTATGTTATGTTGATTATCAATCTATCATCTATGTGTTGTTTATGATCTTGCATGCTCTCCGTTATTAGTAGAGGCTCTGGCCAAGTCGTTACTTGTAACTCCAAGAGGGAGTATTTATGCTCGATAGTGGGTTCATGCCTCCATTAAATGCAGGACGTGTGAGAAAGTTCTAAGGTTGTGGATGTGCTATTGCCACTAGGGATAAAACATCAATGCTATGTCTAAAGATATTTGTGTTGATTACATTACGCACCATACTTAATGCAATTGTCTGTTGTTTGCAACTTAATACTGGAAGGGGTTCGGATGATAACCTGAAGGTGGACTTTTTAGGCATAGATGCATGCTGGATAGCGGTCTATGTACTTTGTCGTAATGCCTGATTAAATTTCACACTACTCATCATAACATGTATGTGCATTGTCATGCCATCTCTATTTGTCAATTGCCCAACTGTAATTTGTTCACCCAACATGCTATATCTTATCGGAGAGACACCACTAGTGAACTGTGGACCCCGGTCCATTCTTTTACATCGAATACAATCTACTGCAAACATTGTTCTTACTGTTCTCTGCAAACATCATCATCCACACTATACATCTAATCCTTTGTTACAGCAAGCCGGTGAGATTGACAACCTCACTGTTACGTTGGGGCAAAGTATTTTGGTTGTGTTGTGCAGGTTCCACGTTCGCGCCGGAATCCCTGGTGTTGCGCCGCACTACACTCCGCCGCCATCAACCTTCAACGTGCTTCTTGGCTCCTACTGGTTCGATAAACCTTGGTTTTTTACTGAGGGAAAACTTGCTGTTGTACGCATCACACCTTCCTCTTGGGGTTCCCAACGGACGTGTGCTTGACGCGTCATCAAGACTGTTTTTCTGGCGCCGTTGCCGGGGAGATCAAGACACGCTGCAAGGGGAGTCTCCACTTCCAATCTCTTTACTTTGTTTTTGTCTTGCTTTATTTTTATTTACTTCTTTGTTTGCTGCATTATATCAAAATACAAAAAATTAGTTACTTGTTTTACTTTATTTACTATCTTGTTTGCGTTCTCCATATTAAAAACAAAAAAATTAGTTACTTGCATTTACTTTATCTAGTTTACTTTATTTACTATTGCTAAAATGGGTACTCCTGAAAATACTAAGTTGTGTGACTTCACTAACACAAATAATAATGATTTCTTATGCACACCTATTGCTCCACCTGCTACTACAGCAGAATTCTTTGAAATTAAACCTGCTTTACTGAATCTTGTTATGAGAGAGCAATTTTCTGGTGTTAGTTCTGATGATGCTACTGCCCATCTTAATAATTTTGTTGAACTATGTGAAATGCAAAAGTATAAGGATGTAGATGGTGACATTATAAAATTAAAATTGTTTCCTTTCTCATTAAGAGGAAGAGCTAAAGATTGGTTGCTATCTTTGCCTAAGAATAGTATTGATTCATGGACTAAATGTAAGGATGCTTTCATTGGTAGATATTATCCTCCTGCTAAAATTATATCTTTGAGAAGTAGCATAATGAATTTTAAACAATTGGATAATGAGCATGTTGCCTAAGCATGGGAAAGAATGAAATCTTTGGTTAAAAATTGCCCAACCCATGTACTGACTACTTGGATGATCATCCCAACCTTCTATGCAGGATTGAATTTTTCTTTGCGGAACTTATTGGATTCAGCTGCTGGAGGTACTTTTATGTCCATCACTCTAGGCGCCGCAACAAAGCTTCTTGATGATATGATGATTAATTACTCTAAATGGCACACGGAAATAGCTCCACAAGGTAAGAAGGTAAATTATGTTGAAGAAACCTCCTCCTTGAGTGATAAGATTGATGCTATTATGTCTATGCTTGTTAATGGTAGGACTAATGTTGATCCTAATAATGTTCCTTTAGCTTCATTGGTTGCCCAAGAAGAACATGTTGATGTGAACTACATTAAAAATAATAATTTCAACAACAATGCTTATCGGAACAACTCTAGTGACAACTATAGGCCATATCCTTCTAATAATGGTAATGGTTATGGTAATTCTTACAACAATAATAGGAATATGCCCTCTGGTCTTGAAGCCATGCTTAAATAATTTATTAGTACACAAACTGCTTTTAACAAATCCGTTGAAGAAAAGCTTGGTAAAATTGATATTTTTGCTTCTAAAGTTGATAGTCTTGCTGCTGATGTTGATCTTTTGAAATCGAAAGCTATGCCTAATGAAAATAAAGATATTAATTCATTTGCTACAGAAAACGCCATCCAAGTTATAATTAATGAGAATATAAGATTGATGGCCGAATTGCGTGCTAGGTGGGAAAAAGAAGAAGATGCTAAAGAGAATAATGTAGCCAAAGTTTGGACTATTACCACCACTAGTAATGCTAATGCTTCACATGTTGCTACACCTCCTACTATCAATGGTAAAATAATTGGTGTTGGCAATGTTTCTATTCCTAATGCAAAGCATGAAAAACTGCCCGAAACTGCTAAAACTGCTGAAACTGCTTGTGATAAAACTGCTGAAATTTTTCAAGATATTGGGGACAATGATCCCATTGCTTTAGATCATAATGGTTTAGATTTTGATGATTGTCATATCTCTGAAGTTATAAAGTTCTTGCAAAAACTTGCTAGAAGTCCTAATGGTAGTGCTATAAATTTGGCCTTTACAAAACATATTACAAATGCTCTCATAAAAGCTAGAGAAGAGAAATTAAATTGCGAAACTTCTATTCCTAGGAAGTTAGAGGATGGTTGGGAGCCCATCATTAAGATGAAGGTTAATTATTTTGATTGTAATTCCTTATGTGATCTTGGTGCAAGTATTTCCGTTATGCCTAGGAAAATCTATAATATGCTTGACTTGCCACCATTGAAAAACTGTTATTTGGATGTTAATCTTGCTGATAATTCTACAAAGAAACCTTTGGGGAGGATTCATAATGTTCGCATTAATGTTAACAATAACCTTGTCCCCGTTAATTTTGTTGTCTTGGATATTGAATGCAATGCATCTTGTCCCATTATATTGGGAAGACCTTTTCTTCGAACTGTTGGTGCTATTATTGATATGAAGGAAGGTAATATTAAATATCAATTTCCTCTCAATAAAGGTATGGAACACTTCCATAGAAATAGAATGAAGTTACCTTTTGATTCTATCATTAGAACAAATTATGATGTCGATGCTTCATCTCTTGATGTTACTTGATTCACACTTTGTGCGCCTAGCTGAAAGGCGTTAAAGAAAAGCGCTTATGGGAGACAACCCATGATTTTACTTCTGCACTTTTTGTTTTATATTTGAGTCTTGGAAGTTTTTAATACTGTAGCAACCTCTCCTTATCTTTATTTTATTGCATTTTTGTGCCAAGTAAAGTCTTTGATAGTAAGGTTCATACTAGATTTGGGTTACTGCGCAGAAACAGATTTCTGTCTGTCACTAATTTGGGCAGGGTTCTCTGTAGGTAACTCAGAAAAATCTGCCAATTTACGCGAGTAATCCTCAGATATGTACGCAACTTTCATTTAATTTGAGCATTTTCATTTGAGCAAGTCTGGTGCACCTAAAAAATTCGTCTTTACGGACTGTTCTGTTTTGACAGATTCTGCCTTTTATTTCGCATTGCCTGTTTTGCTATGTTAGATGGATTTCTTTATTCCATTAACTTTCAGTAGCTTTGTGCAATGTCCAGAAGTGTTAAGAATGATTATGTCACCTCTGAACATGTGAATTTTCGATTATGCACTAACCCTCTAATGAGTTGTTTTGAGTTTGGTGTGGAGGAAGTTTTCAAGGATCAAGAGAGGAGGATGATACAATATGATCAAGGAGAGTGAAAGCTCTAAGCTTGGGGATGCCCCCGCGGTTCATCCCTGCATATTTCAAGAAGACTCAAGCATCTAAGCTTGGGGATGCCCAAGGCATCCCCTTCTTCATCGATAACGTTATCAGGTTCCTCTAGTGAAACTATATTTTTATTCCATCACATCTTATGTGTTTTACTTGGAGCGTCTGTTTGCTTTTATTTTTGTTTTGTTTGAATAAAATTGGATCCTAGCATTCATTGTGTGGGAGAGAGACACGCTCCGCTGTTGCATATGAACAAATATGTTCTTAGCTTTATTCTTAATGTTCATGGCGAAGGTTAAAACTGCTTCGTTAATTGTTATATGGTTGGAAACAGAAAATGCTACATGTGGTAATTGGTATAATGTCTTGAATAATTTGATACTTGGCAATTGTTGTGCTCATATAGATCATGTTTAAACTCTTGCATCATATACTTTGCACCTATTAGTGAAGAAATACCTAGAGCTTGCTAAAATTTGGTTTGCATGATTGGTCTATCTAAAGTCTAGATATTTTCTAGTAAGGGTTGAGCAACAAGGAAGACAGTGTAGACTCTTATAATGCTTGCAATATGTTCTTATGTAAGTTTTGCTGTACCAGTTCATACTTGTGTTTGCTTCAAATAACCTTGCTAGCCTAAGCCTTGTATTGAGAGGGAATACTTCTCGTGCATCCAAATCCTTGAGCCAAAAACTATGCATTTGTGTCCACCATACCTACCTACTACATGGTATTTTCTGCTATTCCAAAGTAAATTGCTTGAGTGCTACCTTTAAACAATTCAAAATTTATCATCCCTTATTTGTGTCAATGTTTTATAGCTCATGAGGAAGTATGTGGTGTTTAACTTTCAATCTTGTTGGGCAACTTTCACCAATGGACTAGTGGCTTCATCCGCTTATCCAATAATTTTGCAAAAAGAGCTGGCAATGGGGTTCCCAGCCCCAAGTTAATTAACTTACATAATTTTACAAAAAAATAGACACTCCTCCATGGTATGTGATTGTTGGACGGCACCCGAGGATTCGGTTAGCCATGGCTTGAGAAAGCAAAGGTGGGGAGGAGTGTCATCTAAATAAAACTAAAATAAAAGGCACTCCTTCATGGTATGAGATTGTTGGCAGGCACCTGAGGATTCGGTTAGCCATGGTTTGTGAAAGCAAAGGTTGGAAGGAGTGCCACCCAAAAATAAAAATTTCATGGGAGCCGCTCTTTGAAAGTCTGTCTGGCAAGGGGGTTAGAGTGCCCACTACCATTCGTTGACAACAACAAACACCTCTCAAAACTTTACTTTTATGCTCTCTTTATGTTTTCAAAATAAAAGCTCTAGCACAAATATAGCAATCCATGCTTCCCTCCGCGAAGGGCCATTCTTCTACTTTTATGTTGAGTCAGTTTACCCATTTCCTTCCATCTTAGAAGCATACACTTGTGTTAACTGTGCATTGATTCTTACATACTTGCATGTTTGCATTCATCATATTACTTTATGTTGACAATTATCCATGAGATATACATGTTACAAGTTGAAAGCAACCGCTGAAACTTAATCTTCCTTTGTGTTGCTTCAATGCCTTTACTATGAATTTACTGCTTTATGAGTTAACTCTTATGCAAGACTTATTGATGCTTGTCTTGAAAGTACTATTCATGAAAAGTCTTTGCTATATGATTCAGTTGTTTAACCATTGTCTTTAGCATTGCTTTGAATCGCTGCATTCATTACATGTGCTTACAATAGTATTGATCAAGATTATGATAGCATGTCACTTCAGAAATTATCTTTGTTATCGTTTACCTACTCGGGGACGAGTAGGAACTAAGCTTGGGGATGCTGATACGTCTCCAACGTATCGATAATTTCTTATGTTCCATGCTTGTTTTATGATAATACCTACATGTTTTATACATACTTTATGTCATATTTATGCATTTTCCGGCACAAACCTATTAACAAGATGCCGAAGAGCCAGTTGTTGTTTTCTGCTGTTTTTGGTTTCAGAAATCCTAGTAAGGAAATATTCTCGGAATTGGACGAAATCAATGCCCAGGGTCTTATTTTTCCACGAAGCTTCCAGAAGTCCGAAAGGGAAACGAAGTGGGGCGACGAGGCGGCCACACAACAGGGCGGCGCCGCTCACCCCCTGGCCGCGCGGCCCTAGCGTGTGGGCCCCTCGTGACGCCCCCTGACCTACCCTTCCGCCTACATATAGCCTTCGTCACGAATACCCCAGTACCGAGAGCCACGATACGGAAAACCTTCCAGAGACGCCGCCGCCGCCAATCCTATCTCGGGGGATTCAGGAGATCGCCTCCGGCACCCTGCCGGAGAGGGGAATCATCTCCCGGAGGACTCTTCACCGCCATGGTCGCCTCCGGAGTGATGTGTGAGTAGTTCACCCCTGGACTATGGGTCCATAGCAGTAGCTAGATGGTTGTCTTCTCCTCATTGTGCTATCATTGTTGGATCTTGTGAGCTGCCTAACATGATCAAGATCATCTATTTGTAATGCTACATGTTGCGTTTGTTGGGATCCGATGAATATGGAATACTATGTTATGTTGATTATCAATCTATCATCTATGTGTTGTTTATGATCTTGCATGCTCTCTGTTATTAGTAGAGGCTCTGGCCAAGTGGTTACTTGTAACTCCAAGAGGGGGTATTTATGCTCGATAGTGGGTTCATGCCTCCATTAAATCTGGGACAGTGACAGAAAGTTCTAAGGTTGTGGATGTGTTATTGCCACTAGGGATAAAACATCAATGCTATGTCTAAGGATATTTGTGTTGATTACATTACGCACCATACTTAATGCAATTGTCTGTTGTTTGCAACTTAATACTGGAAGGGGTTCGGATGATAACCTGAAGGTGGACTTTTTAGTCAAAGATGCATGCTGGATAGCGGTCTATGTACTTTGTCGTAATGCCCGATTAAATTTCACACTACTCATCATAACATGTATGTGCATTGTCATGCCATCTCTATTTGTCAATTGCCCAACTGTAATTTGTTCACCCAACTATTGGAGATATGCCCAAGAGGCAATAATAAAGTGGTTATTATAATATCTTTGTGTTTATGATAAATGTTTGCATACCATGCTATAATTGTATTAACCGAAACATTGATACATGTGTGTTATGTAAACAACAAGGAGTCCCTAGTAAGCCTCTTGTATAACTAGCTTGTTGATTAATGGATGATCATGGTTTCGTGATCATGAACATTGGATGTTATTAATAACAAGGTTATGTCATTAGTTGAATGATATAATGGACACACACCCAAATGGGCGTAGCATAAGATCAAGTCATTAAGTTCAATTTGCTATAAGCTTTCGATACATAGTTGTCTTAGTCCTTCGACCATGAGATCATGTAAATCACTTACACCGAAAGGGTACTTTGATTACATCAAACGCCATTGCGTAAATGGGTGGTTATAAAGATGGGATTAAGTATTTGGAAAGTGTGAGTTGAGGCATATGGATCAATAGTGGGATTTGTCCATCCTGATGATGGATAGATATACTCTGGGCCCTCTCGGTGGAGTGTCGTCTGATTAGCTTGCAAGCATATGATTTGATCATAAGAGATGACATACCGCGGTACGAGTAAAGAGTACTTGTCAGTAACGAGGTTGAACAAGGTATGGAGATACCGATGATCAAACCTCGGATAAGTAAAGTATCGTGTGGCAAAGGGAATTGACATCGTATGTAAATGGTTCAATCGATCACTAAGTCATCGTTGAATATGTGGGAGCCATTATGGATCTCCAGATCCCACTATTGGTTATTGCTCGGAGAGGAGTCTCGACCATGTCTGCATAGTTCGCGAACCGTAGGGTGACGCGCTTAAGGTTCGATGTCGCATAAGTAGATTTGAATATGGTATGGAGACGAAGTTTGTTCGGAGTCTCGGATGTGATCCAGGATGTCACGAGGAGGTCCGGAATAGTCCGGAGAATAAGATTCATATAAGGGAAGTTGATTTCTGGGTTTCGGAAATGTTCGGGATTTTTCCGGTGGTTGACTGGAAGGTTCTAGAAGGTTCCAGAGGGGTCCTCCATGGGGCCCACGACCTAGGAGGCCTAGCATGGGCCGAGGGGATGCTCCCTGGCCTAATGGGCCAGGGGCACATGGCCCCCAAGGCCCAGGCCGGCCAACCCCCTAGGGTTTCCTAGGGGGGGATCAACTTGGGGGAGGGGAAAGCCCTCTCCCCCCTCTTGGCCGCCGCCCCCCCAACCCTAGATGGGAAGGGGGGCCACCTTGGCCGGCTGGCCCCCTATATAAAGAGGGGAGGGGGTGGCCGGCCACACCCCCCATCCATTGCCTCCTCCTCTGGCCGCCTCTCCCTCCACCATACGCTGCTCCGGCTTAGGCGAAGCCCTGCAGTTTTTCTTCCTCCACTACCACCACCACGCCGTCGTGCTGCTGGAATTTGGAGGAGATCTACCACACCTCCGCTGCCCGCTGGAACGGGAGAGGAAGGAGCTTCATCGACACCGTACGCGCGACCGAGTACGGAAGTGCTGCCGGATTGCAGCACCGGGGACGATCGTCTACACCAACAACGAGATTAATCTCGTAGGCTTTGGAATCTTCGAGGGTTAGTATCATCTCCATCTCGTTGCTTAGATCTTGTAGATTAGATCTTGGGTGTTCCATAGATTAGATCTTGGATTTATTCGTCTTGCGGTAGGAAAATTTTTGTTTTCTATGCTACGAACCCCATCAGTGGTATCAGAGCCATGTCTATGCATAGATCTGTTGCACGAGTAGAACACAATGTTTTTGTGGGCGGTGATGCTCTTGTTGCTTTAGTTTGTGTACTTTGCTTCTTGCGGGTTGGTGGGATGAAGCGGCCCGGGCTAACCTTACATGACCGCGTCTCATGAGACTTGCTCCACGCTTGACATGCAACTTGTATTGCATAAGTGGCTTTGCGGGTGTCTGTCTCTCCCACCATAGTGAAGATTGTAATTTACACTTCTATTGTCAACACTAGTATCACCGTTGTGGTTCATGTTCGTAGGTAGATTGGATCTTACTCAAAAACCCTAAACCACGTAAAATATGCAAACCAAATTAGAGGCGTCTAACTTGTTTTTGCAGGGTTTGGTGATGTGATATGGCCATGATGTGATGATGATTATATTTGATGTATGAGATGTTCATTATTGTATTATGGCAACCGGCAGGAGCCTAATGGTTGTCTTTAATTTTGTTAAAGACCTGCGTGTCTATTCATCATGTAATAGCTTTATTTCAAGTAGTTGTTATAGTAGCTATAAGTGATGGACAACCATGAAGCGGCGCCACTGACCTTGACGCCATGCTGGTGATGATGGAGATCATGTCCGTGCTCTGGAGATGGAGATCAAAAGCACAAAGACGAAAGGCCATATCATATCACACATTATGAATTGCATGTGATGTTAATCCTTTTATGCATCTTATTTTGCTTAGATCACGACGGTAGCATTATAAGATGATCCCTCTCACTAAATATCAAGATAATAAAGTGTTCATCCTTAGTATGCACCGTTGCTAAGACTTGTCGTTTCGAAGCATCTCGTGATGATCGGGTGTGATAGACTCTACATGTGCATACAACGGGTGCAAGCCAGATTTGTACACGCAGATACCAAGGTTGCCTTGACGAGCCTAGCATGTACAGACATGGTCTCGGAACACGGGATACCGAAAGGTAGAGCATGAGTCATATGAATGATATGATGAACACTTTGAGTGTTCGCCTTTGAAGCTACATCTTTTCTCGTGAAGATCGGACTTGGTGTAGTGGATTTGGTTCGTGTAATCACTAAAACAATGCGAGGGATGTTGTTTTAAGTGGGAGTTCACCTAGTTAATTTCAGAATTAAAATTGAACTCAATTTATCATAAACTTAGTCTAAACTCTTTGCAAATATGTTGTAGATCATGGCGCCCCCTCCATCAATTTTAACCAGTTCCTAGAGAAAGAAAAGCTTAAGGGCAATGGTAGCAACTTCACTGACTGGTTCCGTCATGTGAGGATTTTCCTCACTGGTGGAAGCCTGCAATTTGTGCTCGATGCACCGCTAGGTCCCCCACCACCTCCTGCAGTGTCCGAGGACATAAAGAATGTTTATGAGACTCGGGCAACTCGATACTCCGAAGTTCAGTGTGCCATCTTGTGCAGCTTAGAGGCAGAGCTCCAAAAGCGTTTTGAGCACCACGACCCCTGTGAGATGATGCGTGAGCTCAAACTTATCTTTGAGACTCATGCGGCCGTGGAGAGCTATGAGGCCTCGAAGCAGTTCTTTACCTGCATGATGGAAGAAGGCAGCTCCGTTAGTGAGCACATGCTCGTCATGTCCGGGCATGCGAAGAAGCTCAATGACTTGGGGATGATGATCCCTAACTAGCTGGGTATTCATCGTGTCCTTCAATCACTGCCACCAAGTTACAAGAACTTCGTGATGAACTACAACATGCAGAACATGAATAAAGATTTACCTGAAATCTTTTCCATGCTGAAATCTGCTGAAGTAGAGATTAAGAAGGAGAACCAAGTGTTGATGGTCAACAATACCACCAGTTTCAAAAAGCAAGGCAAGCCTAACAAGGGTAACTTCAAGAAGGGCGGCAAGAAAGTTGCACCGCATCCTGAGAAGCCTAAGGCTGGTCCTAAACCTGAGACTGTGTGCTATTACTGCCAGGGGAAGGGGCACTGGAAGCGCAATTGCCCCAAATACTTGGCCGATCTGAAGAGCGGCCACGTCAAAAAGAAAGGTATATTTGATATACATGTTATTGATGTCTATCTTACTGGTTCTCGTAGTAGTGCCTAGGTATTTGATACTGGTTCGGTTGCTCACATTTGTAACTCGAAACAGGAACTGCGGAATAGACGAAGCCTGGCAAGAGACGAGGTGACGATGCGCGTTGGAAATGGATCCAAAGTCGATGTGATCGCTGTCGGCACGCTCCCTCTACATCTACCATCGGGATTAGTTTTAAACCTTAATAATTGTTATTTGGTACCTGCGTTGAGCATGAACATTATATCTGGATCTTGTTTAATGCAAGACGGTTATTCGTTTAAGTCTGAGAATAATGGTTGTTCGATTTATATGAGTAATGTCTTTTATGGCCATGCACCTGAGATGAATGGTTTATTCTTGTTAAATCTCGATAGTAGTGATACACATGTTCATAACATTAATGCTAAGCGAATGAAATTAAATGATAATTCTACTTATATGTGGCACTGTCGTCTTGGTCATATTGGAGTGAAGCGCATGAAGAAACTCCATTCCGATGGACTTCTTGAGTCACTTGACTTTGAGTCACTTGACAGATGCGAAGCATGTCTAATGGGAAAAATGACTAAGACTCCATTTTCTGGTACAATGGAGCGAGCTACAGACTTATTGGAAATCATACATACCGATGTGTGCGGACCAATGAGTGTAGCATCGCGCGGTGGTTATCGTTATGTTCTAACCTTCACGGATGATCTGCGTAGATATGGATATATTTACTTTATGAAACATAAGTCCGGGACTTTTGAGAAGTTCAAGGAATTCCAAAGTGAAGTAGAAAATCAACGTAACAAGAAGATTAAGTTTCTGCGTTCTGATCGCGGAGGCGAATATCTGAGTTATGAGTTTGGCATGCATTTAAAGAAATGCGGAATACTTTCACAGTTGACACCGCCGGGAACACCACAGCGTAATGGTGTGTCCGAACATCGTAATCGAACTCTGTTAGATATGGTTCGGTCTATGATGTCTCTTACCGATTTGCCGTTATCGTTTTGGGGTTGTGCATTAGAGACAGCCGCATTCACTTTAAATAGGGCACCATCTAAATCCGTTGAAACGACACCATATGAACTATGGTTTGGAAAGAAACCTAAGCTGTCGTTCCTTAAGGTTTGGGGTTGCGAAGCTTATGTAAAGAAGTTACTGACGACAAGCTAGAACCCAAAGCGGAGAAATGCGTCTTCATAGGATACCCTAAAGAAACAATTGGGTACACTTTCTATCACAGATCCGAAGGAAAAATCTTTGTTGCCAAGAACGGATCCTTTCTTGAGAAGGAGTTTCTCACTAAAGAAGTGACTGGAAGGAAAGTAGAACTCGACGAGGTTAATGAACCTTCCCTCATAGATCAGAGTAGCGCAGTGCCGGAAGAAATTCCTGCACAGCCTGCACCGATAGGAGAGGAAGCGAATGATGATGATCATGAAACTTCGAACGAGGAAGCTACTGAACCTCGCAGATCGACGAGGGAACGTACCACTCCTGATTGGTATGATCCCTGTCTGAATGTCATGATTGTGGACAACAATGATGAGGACCCTGCGACGTATGAAGAAGCAATGATGAGCCCAGATTCCAACAAATGGCAAGAAGCCATGAAATCCGAAATGGGATCCATGTATGATAACAAAGTATGGACTTTGGTAGACTTACCTGATAGCCGCAAGGCTGTCGAGAATAAATGGATCTTTAAGAGAAAAACATATGCTGATGGTAATATTACTGTCTATAAAGCTCGACTTGTCGCAAAGGGTTTCCGACAAATTCAAGGAGTTGACTACGATGAGACTTTCTCACCTGTAGCGAAGCTAAAGTCTGTGAGGATTTTGTTAGCAATAGCTGCATTTTTCGATTTTGAAATCTAGCAGATGGATGTCAAAACGGCGTTCCTTAATGGTGATATTGAGGAAGAGTTGTATATGGTACAACCCAAAGGTTTTGTCGATCCTGAAAATGCTGACAAGGTATGCAAACTTCAGCGTTCCATTTATGGACTGAAGCAAGCATCCCGGAGTTGGAACCTACGCTTTGATAGAGTGATCAAAGACTTCGGTTTTATACGGACTCATGGTGAGGCCTGTATTTACAAGAAAGTGAGTGGGAGCTCTGTAGCGTTCCTGATATTATATGTAGATGACATATTATTGATTGGGAATGATATAGAACTATTAAGCAGTGTTAAAGGTTATTTGAATAAATGTTTTTCAATGAAAGACCTTGGTGAAGCAGCATACATTTTAGGCATCAAGATTTATAGAGATAGATCAAGACGCCTAATAGGCCTTTCACAGAGTACATACTTGGACAAGATTCTAAAGAAGTTTAGAATGGATGAAAGCAAGAAAGGTTCTTGCCTATGTTGCCAGGTAAGGTCTTGAGTAAGACTCAAGGTCCAGCTACAGCAGAAGAAAGAGAGAGGATGAGCAAGATCCCCTATGCTTCGGCAGTAGGCTCTCTCATGTATGCCATGCTGTGTACTAGACCGGATATCGCACATGCTGTTAGTTTGACCAGCAGATATCAAAGTGATCCAGGAATGGAACACTCGGACAGCGGTCAAGAATATCTGAAGTACTTGAAAAGGACTAAGGATATGTTTCTTTGTTATGGCGGTGACCAAGAGCTCGTTGTAACTAGTTACACCGATGCAAGTTGGAACACCGATCCTGATGACTCTAAGTCTCAGTCTGGGTACGTGTTTATATTGAATGGTGCGGCAGTAAGCTGGAGCAGTTCCAAGCAGTGCACGGTGGCGAAATCTTCAACATAATCTGAATATATAGCGGCTTCAGAGGCTTCATCGGAATCGGTATGGATGAAGAGGTTCATTGTTGAGCTTGGTGTGGTTCCTAGTGCATTGGACCCGTTAGTCATTTATTGTGACAACACGGGTGCCATCGCCAATGCAAAGGAACCAAGGTCACACAAGAAGCTGAAGCATATCAAGCTGCGTTTTCATTCAATTCGCGAGTACATCGAAGATGGTGAAGTAGAAATTTGCAAAGTACACACAGATCTGAATGTTGCAGATCCGTTGACTAAAGCTCTCCCTAGGGCAAAGCATGACCAACACCAGAATGCTATGGGTGTTAGGTACCTTACAATGTAATCTAGATTATTGACTCTAGTGCAAGTGGGAGACTGTTGGAGATATGCCCAAGAGGCAATAATAAAGTGGTTATTATAATATCTTGGTGTTTATGATAAATGTTTGCATACCATGCTATAATTGTATTAACCGAAACATTGATACATGTGTGTTATGTAAACAACAAGGAGTCCCTAGTAAGCCTCTTGTATAACTAGCTTGTTGATTAATGGATGATCATGATTTCGTGATCATGAACATTGGATGTTATTAATAACAAGGTTATGTCATTAGTTGAATGATATAATGGACACACACCCAAATGAGCGTAGCATAAGATCAAGTCATTAAGTTCAATTTGCTATAAGCTTTCGATACATAGTTGTCTTAGTCCTTCGACCATGAGATCATGTAAATCACTTACACCGAAAGGGTACTTTGATTACATCAAACGCCATTGCGTAAATGGGTGGTTATAAAGATGGGATTAAGTATTTGGAAAGTGTGAGTTGAGGCATATGGATCAATAGTGGGATTTGTCCATCCTGATGACGGATAGATATACTCTGGGCCCTCTCGGTGGAGTGTCGTCTGATTAGCTTGCAAGCATATGATTTGATCATAAGAGATGACATACCGCGGTACGAGTAAAGAGTACTTGTCAGTAACGAGGTTGAACAAGGTATGGAGATACCGATGATCAAACCTCGGATAAGTAAAGTATCATGTGACAAAGGGAATTGACATCGTATGTAAATGGTTCAATCGATCACTAAGTCATCGTTGAATATGTGGGAGCCATTATGGATCTCCAGATCCCACTATTGGTTATTGCTCGGAGAGGAGTCTCGACCATGTCTGCATAGTTCGCGAACCGTAGGGTGACGCGCTTAAGGTTCGATGTCGCATAAGTAGATTTGAATATGGTATGGAGACGAAGTTTGCTCGGAGTCTCGGATGTGATCCAGGATGTCACGAGGAGGTCCGGAATAGTCCGGAGAATAAGATTCATATAAGGGAAGTTGATTTCTGGGTTTCGGAAATGTTCGGGATTTTTCCTGTGGTTGACTGGAAGGTTCTAGAAGGTTCCGGAGGGGTCCTCCATGGGGCCCACGACCTAGGAGGCCTAGCATGGGCCGAGGGGATGCTCCCTGGCCTAATGGGCCAGGGGCACATGGCCCCCAAGGCCTAGGCCGGCCAACCCCCTAGGGTTTCCTAGGGGGGGATCAACTTGGGGGAGGGGAAAGCCCTCTCCCCCCTCTTGGCCGCCGCCCCCCCCAACCCTAGATGGGAAGGGGGGCCACCTTGGCCGGCTGGCCCCCTATATAAAGAGGGGAGGGGGTGGCCGGCCACACCACCCCATCCATTGCCTCCTCCTCTGGCCGCCTCTCCCTCCACCATACGCTGCTCCGGCTTAGGCGAAGCCCTGCAGTTTTTCTTCCTCCACTACCACCACCACGCCGTCGTGCTGCTGGAATTTGGAGGAGATCTACCACACCTCCGCTGCCCGCTGGAACGGGAGAGGAAGGAGCTTCATCGACACCGTACGCGCGACCGAGTACGGAAGTGCTGCCGGATTGCAGCACCGGGGACGATCGTCTATACCAACAACGAGATTAATCTCGTAGGCTTTGGAATCTTCGAGGGTTAGTCTCATCTCCATCTCGTTGCTTAGATCTTGTAGATTAGATCTTGGGTGTTCCATAGATTAGATCTTGGATTTATTCGTCTTGCGGTAGGAAATTTTTGTTTTCTATGCTACGAACCCCATCACCAACATGCTATATCTTATCGGAGAGACACCACTAGTGAACTGTGGACCCCGGTCCATTCTTTTACATTGAATACAATCTACTGCAAACATTGTTCTTACTGTTCTCTGCAAACATCATCATCCACACTATACATCTAATCCTTTGTTACAGCAAGCCGGTGAGATTGACAACCTCACTGTTACGTTGGGGCAAAGTATTTTGGTTGTGTTGTGCAGGTTTCACGTTGGCGCCGGAATCCCTGGTGTTGCGCCGCACTACACTCCGCCGCCATCAACCTTTAACGTGCTTCTTGGCTCCTACTGGTTCAATCAACCTTGGTTTCTTACTGAGGGAAAACTTGCTGCTGTACGCATCACACCTTCCTCTTGGGGTTCCAAACGGACGTGTGCTTGACGCGTCATCAGCGGCTCGGCCCAAACGGGGATAACCTGAAAATGCAATACTCAACTCAATCTAATGCAATTGTAACTTAGTAACAATGTAGAATCTCATTGACATTTTACTCACCGACATGTAGTCCTCCACCGTCATCTTGTACTCGGCCTTAGCATTCTTACCGACAATGTCCAGCTTCTGGACCCTCTCGCCTCTTTGTGCCCAGAAGTGACCCCTATAGCTTTCTCCGTGCGAGGGTTTACCAATCGTTTTTTTATTTGCTTTGCTTTGTTTAGATGCACATGGAAACCATAGGTTTGGAATAAAATAGGCCCCAGATGAGCCGTAGCAGGAGTTTCCACCGATTTCAACGCTCCGGTGGTTTGTATCTAGGGAAACCCTAGGGCAGGGACCCCGCAAATCTAACCCTAGGGCGGGGACCCCGCAAATCTACCCCTAGGGTTAGGGTTAGCAATGGACTTTTTCCTTTATTTTAGGACATATGTACATCGATTGCAGATGTTGGGCCTAGTGTCTCCCGTCGACCCGTCTGCGAAGAGCGTCACTCATGGGATCTACATATGCCATCTACCATTTTTTCCTTTAAAAAAAGAACTATTTTTACATAATTCATACTAGTACATAAATAATACAAACATAATATAAAGTAAATGAGAGAGAAGAAAAAAGGAAAAAAAAATGTATGCCGAGGGTGGCCGTCGGCATAGGTGGGTGATTCCCTATGCCGAGGGTGGCCCTCGAGGCCTCTCTGACGCCGTGAGCGAGCCGTCACGGCCGGAGCTGGACTGGAGCACATGCATGTGCTACGCCGACGGCCTTGGGTACGCCGAGGGTGGCCATCGGCGTATCGCGCTCTACGCCGAGGGTGTTCATACGCCGAGGGGCTCGTTGGGCCGCTGCCCTGGACCGGACGTACGCCGAGGGCTCCGACATTTGGCCGTCGGCGTACGCCACGGCCGCCGGCGCAGCGAGCCATTCCTGTAGTGCTTCGCTAATGGTTGCTACCTCTAATGAAGATGACTATCTCCTTGGAATTTACGGATAGTAGTAGATTCTCCACCAACACGACATAGCACACGTTCTTCTTTTGAACCGGCACCATCGGGTGCATCTCAGGTGTGGAATTCATTCGCTCCCCTCAAGTACAAGCTTCATCCGTGGCTTTCCCTTGGGGAGAGATGATGCGCGCAACATGTGTCGGCATCCGGCTGCTGATGTTATGGTGTCAAGTGGAGGAGCGTATGTAGTCACTTCCCGGTCCCGGAGAGCAAATAAAACCTCGATATCATTATCATGATGTGATTGCTTAGTTCTTCATAGATCGATGATGTGTACTCGACGATAACAAGACCGGTACCTGAGCGAGGTTTGGAGCTCATAGTACCGATGTAAGCAATGAAGCGGAAGAATCTTGATTGTAAAAAAACACACTTAAATTCGGGAAGCGTCTGCATAGTGGATTCGAACCAGTGGCAGCAGATTTGTTTGATGAAGAGGAAACGACTAAGTATGGGTTTTTTTTTTTTTGATGTGACAAACCACAATCAAATTCCTAGGAAATTCCTATTTAACGCTCGCTGCACCCATTAGTGGCACAACATGTACCCCTCTCCGCCTGGAAGAGGACGGCGCCTGAAGATGAAGACGAACACCACGCTCCCAATCTTGGAGATTGGGAAGACGGGTTGGCTGCGGTGCCTTGTTGGAGGTGAGGCCAGGACCTCACCGGAGATGGCGACGATGCTGGCGTATCTTACGGAGGTGAGGCCTGGAACTTAGGATAGGGGGTTGGGTGGGGACTTAGGGTTCCAAGGATGATGGAGCTCGCCGGCGATGAACCTCAGAGTTCCGGGGTGCGGGGGTTCGCTATAGCCAATGACGGGGGCATGATTTAGAGGGAAGCCAGGGCGCGGTGGCAGGCCGACAGTGGGTTGCGCTGGAGGAGGGCAGCAACGGGCGGCCTAACCGGCGGTGGAGGCGGGGATGTAGTACGCACAGTATAGCCGCTGATCGAGGAAGAAGATGATGTTGTGGGAAATCCTATTGCACGCCCAACAATGGGCATCACCCACGCGTAGGGGTGTAATCGGAACGGATTTTGCTCATCCCACATTCTTTATCATATATTTTTCTCGAATTCGGATCGAAGCGGATATTGATCGATTTCGGATTCGAATGTGGATATACCGGACTGCGGATTCGAATCAGAAATGGGCGGACCCATACTGGAAATAAAAATACTCGGATATATGCTTTTATCGATACATAGTTATAGTTCTTGCAAATCTTGAGAGAAGTTTAAACTCTCAGTCTCATGTAGTTAAGAAAAAAGAGACATAATACGCTAAAACTCAAGCATCTAGAGCTAAACATGCTCGTCAAATGAATTTGGTAATTGAGTAACTAGGATTGGCCTTAACTTTTGACTAAAAAATCGAATTATTCATTTTAAAATCTTCAGATTATCTTAATTAAATTTCAGATAATCTATATCTGCATGCTATTTGCTGTACTATATATCTTATACCGTATCCGGAGCAATATTTTGGAGTCAGATATCCTTATCCACCAACTTCTTTAAAACCATATATGAAATTCTTAAAACAGATTCGGCACCGAAAATTTTAATGGTTCTCCTGTGCAGTTGTTTCGGTTTATTTTGTGTTTCTTGGTTTTCGCAGTTTTTTGTTTACACTAATTTCTTTTTGCTCTGATTCAAAAAAAATTCAGATTCAAAATTTGTCAAGATTCAAAAGTTGTTCAAATTTGAAAAAACTCAAGTTCAAAATTTGTTCAAATTCGAATTTTTTCATATTTTAAATATATTCAATATTTTAAGATTGGTAAATTTTAAAATTTGTTCAGTTTTAAATTTGTCCCCGTAAAACAGCTGCAAAAGCGTGCAAACGGAAACATCGTGTCTGAGAAAAGGCGCGAGTGCTTGCCATAATGGAGCAAACCCATTTGAGAATAACGCACGAGCGGAGCGGTGTAGCTCATGCTCCGGGCGATGAATAGGCGCACCCGGTGCCGTGGGAATCGACGCGCTCTCGACCACCCGGATTCCGGAAAGATGGGGCGAGGCTCAGGCAAGAAAGGCCCAGGCACGAGAGCGGGCAAGGCCTGCAGCAGGCAGTGACGGGCAGGCCAAGGCGGGGCGCCAGCTTTTGGCGGACTGTGGGCATAGACCCGATACGTATGAATTTTGTTGCGGAGAACAGTACTCCAGTTTGTTTCCAACGAGAGGTATCGGGATACCAAGGACGAGTCTGTATTTTTGGACGAACTGTTTCTTAAAGCACCCTTGGGCTGAGTCCACGTTCTTAGATGAACTGTTTCTCCAAACATCCTCGGGCCAGGCTCTGAAGAAACGCTCCATTCGATCGTTTCTAACGAGCCACCCTCGTTCTGATAGAAGTCGAGAACGTCGTGTTCCCACAGAGCCATCGCGGGAAATGGCATGAGCTCGCGCGGGACGGCGAAATCTCGGGGGGGGGTGCGGTGCAAGCGAGCCTGGCGGGAGAGATCGAGGAGGGAGCAGAGGAGGAACCAGATGAAGACCCTGATGCAAGCGAGCCTGGCGGGAGAGAGGAGGGAGCAGAGGAGGAACCGGATGAAGACCACTTTGTATCTCGAGATGGTGAACTTTGTATGAATTAAGAGTTGTATGTAAAAAATTTGACACTTGCCACTATATGTGTATCTCGATCGGGCTCTAAGTAATGTGATGATGATATTTATATTATATTTGTGCAATGTATATTATATCTACATATTTCTGTATATAATCTGTATAATATATGTATATAACCTATATGTGTATAGCAGGTAGTAAAAAATCTAGTATAATACGAGCAAATTATGTGGCGCACCTAACACTAATTCTATGGTGCACCGAGGCATAGGTGCGCACCACAAAATCCTTATTTTAATGGCGAAGATTCTGTGACGCACCGTCCATACGCCACAGAATATGCATATAGGTGCGCCACAGATGAGCCTTCCCCTACTAGTGTCAAGGCTAACGACTTCATTGCAGACAACGAAGAACAATATGCCGAGTACCGTAAGCTGCAGCCACTGGAGAGGAGGAGCTAGCTTAGGACCTAGCTTCGCAAGCAGTTTCCTGCTTAGTGCGTTTGCATACTTGGTCATGATCTGCTCATTTTGGGAGGTGATCTCGTATCTCTCCATTAGCTAGGACTTGTTTGAAACTGATCCCCCCCCCCCCCCCCCGGTCTGTAATGATTAACTTGTTTGAGGTGGTATATACTAACCCCTCGTGTGATGAACCTGCGATGCAACACGAAGTATAGTTGTTTCGTTCGTGATGCATCGTCACTAAGTAGTTGATGTGTATTACCAACATCTTTTATGATGAACTGAATCTGTTATGTGTTGTAATTCAGTTGTTAGCGGTGCTGGGTAACCTCACCACTCTAAGCCTAAGGGGAGGGGTTACCACAGCTCGCCCCTATCTGCAACCAAACATCATGTGTGTTGCACGAGCAGGGAAGAAAGTAGTCTGTACAGGCACCCAAACAATGGGTCTGGATTCCCTATCCGGCCCAGAAAAAGCCGCCCATGCTACCAAATGACCCAAGTTTCATGGCTCATGGTCTGTTCGCGACGCGTAGGGAGGCCCATCTCGCTGGTACAGTAGTGCAGGAAATTCATGCAGGCTACCAAACGTGCCCTAACCTTCTAGGTCTGATATGTAATTCTCAACAACAACAAAAAAACTAGGTCTGATATGCTCACCATTTTCGGTATCGTCATGCTAGATTGTATCATATTATAGTATCATGATAATATAAGTTTTTTTTTGAATTTAATATATGTATATACGAATAATATATCTCAAATAGTTTCATATTAATGTTTAACTTTAAATTTTAAACATATTCGATGTGTTTTATTGAGGCTGATCACGTAAATGATGTATCTAAATAATATAAATATGGGCCGACTCATTCAATGCATGATTCAAATATAACTAACTACGAATCCATAAAATAAAAGACCAAGCCAATCTGTTTGAAAACCAATACACACAAATGACTAGTTGAATGCTTTCGTGCACTTATAAAATCCTTTTTTATATCCATCTCAACCAAATTAATGGATGTTGTATTATTTAGATACTTAGTTACACTTGAGTCTTCACCTTGCCACGATGTTGTGTCCTTATTTTTTACCATATCTGTGGGATCATATGGTATCGACTTTGTACGGGATATTAAAGATACCATGATACATATTAGGATAGGAGCGACCCTTGCAAAGAAGAGTTAGTCTTCATTTAAGTCGAGTTGAACGACCAAAAACAAAGCGATTTTTAGGAGGCAATCTATGGTAAATAGTATGGAAGAGTAAGTTTTACTTTTCGTTTCTTTACTTCTTAATAAATGTGTTAAAAATTCGAACAACGGAGGGAAGAAGAATATGCTAATCATCTCCCTAGGAATGGTTATTGAAAATCATTACTGTATTACTGATGCGGATATTGTCATTTTTCTATACCCAAAATAACATGAACATGTTCACGAATAAATTCTGAATAAAACAAGTCGCCATATGGGCACATACGTTTTAACGATCACTATACGGTCAGATTGGACCATACGCGAACCATGCCAAAGGGATAGAAAATCAAGCACGGAAACAAAAGTTTTAAGAAGAACATACGATGTGTCCATACACTACTAGGAAATAGCCTATAGCTGCCAGCAGTACTGCCGGCGCACCACAAAAGGTGCCCGCCGATGGTAAATACCACCGGCGCACCATGTTTTAACCGCGTCGGTGATGGTTGAATACCGCCGGCGCAGCAAAAAATTAGTGCGCCGGGGATAAAGTTTGAAGAGGTTCCGGCCAGATCAAAAATATGTGTTCCCCATATCCCCGGCGCGCTTCTATGGTGGTGCGCCGGTGGTACATTGTTTACCACCGGCGCACCATCATATAGGCGCGACGGGGATAACCTCTCATATATATAATGCAAACCAGAAACATGACTTTTTCGGGTTTTAGATTTCGATGAAAAAAAAAGAAAACATTATCGATGCACCGCCATATTTGGTGCGCCGACGGTAACCTCTCATATATATAATGCAAACCAATCCGCTATTCTCACTTTCCCCTCTTCCTTCTCTTTTCCTCCTCCTCCTCCTCCTCCTCCTCCTCCTCCTTCTCCTCTTCTACACCGACGGTCACCTTTGACCGCTGCTTCATCAACCTCCTCCTCCTCCTCTTCTACACCGATGGACATTTTCAGCTGCTGCACCGTCGACCTTGGCCTCCTCCTGCAACGACGATCACGGCCTCCTCCGGCCTCCTCCCCCTCCGACGGCCACGACCTCCTCTGGCCTCCTCCACCTTCGATGGCCATGACCTCCTCCGGCCTCCTCCACCTCTGGCATCCTACTCCTCTACGTCCGACATCCTACTCCTCCTCCGGCCTCCTCCACCTCCCGCCTCCTACTCCTCCTACAGCCTCCTCCACCTCCGACCTCCTACTCCTCCTCCGGCCTGCTGCACCGTCGACCTTAGCATCCTCCTACTACACCGACGCAGAGAAAACACCACAAACACAACTCACGAGCTAGATCTAGATCTAAATTTAATTTTTTTTTGTTTTCTAGTATAACTTACCACCGGCGCACTAGGCAGGTGTTCCGGGGATAACTCGCATTACTGTCGGCGCATCAGTTGGTGCGCCAGCGGTAAGCCATTACCATCTGGAAGTAGTCATTTTTTGTGCGTCGGCAATAATTCTTTTCTTAGTAGTGATACCACATGGATAAAAAATCATCAAAAGTATACTAGGAAGTTAACAAGCACTGGATTGTACCACGTGGCCATACTAGGTACGCAACCAGTCTATTTGCTTGCAAAGAGGTAAGCATAAATCATAAATACTTCATTTTTGTTTCTTCTTCCTCCAAACTCTCCAAACTCACGTTGAGGATCTCTTTACTCATTCTATTTCTCATCAAGTTCTCTTGCATCAACGATTTACGATACATTTCTTATCCGATCCCCCCAATTAATTTTTGCAAATCTTAGCCCAACATCTCTACATTTTCAATCATAGTTCATAGATGAATATGAATCGTTTTTCTTGTTGAGCATGTTTTGTAGTATTATTTTGGGCTTTCTATTTCCATGCCCTCGGTTTCTTAGTTGTACTCAGTTTTCTCCAGCTACTTAGTTTTTCCTCAGTTTAACCCAGGCCCTTGTCTGAAACTAGCAGAAGGAGGTCGGACAGTAGAATTCCCGTTTAGTTGACCGTTCCGTGCTGACGTGTGGGGCCGCGTTGCGTGGGGCTGGTAGAAAGGGACCGCGTGGGACAGGACGAGACCGCGTTTGGTTGTACGTGAGCAGGAGCTGGGTTTTGTCTCTCTCGGACCAAATTGGCATATCCCTTTTAAGAGCACCTTTTTCCCCTTTTTCTCTCTGTCTTTTTTCACCAAACTATTATCAAATCTAGAGAATCTTCTATTTCTGTCTTTCTTCAATTATTTGTTCCTTTTGGCCCTCATTTTTTGCTCAATATGGTAGCAAATCTAGTATTCCCTCTGATCCATATTAATGACCTTACCAATCTTGGTTCATATGTACTACCTGCGTGCATATATATAAGATGTTTTGTTTTTTTTAATTCATCTACTTTGGTTTGTATCTAGTCTATGTTTTAGTGTGTAGGTTCACTCTTTTTAGTTTGAATGCAGTCCACTCTAAAAACATCTAAGCAATCAAGGGCGCCCAACAATCAAGTATAGTACAATAAGGATAGATAATAGGTAGATAATAAGCTGCATACATCAGCCAAAATAAGGTTCTTAGGTTCTTGACGACGCCAACATATTAACAACAACAAAATAAAAAGTTGCTTTGCAGCAGCAGCAGCACACGTCCTGGACTCCGCCTACTCTATCTGGCTCCTCCTACAGTTCTTGCTCCCCTATCCCTTGATCTTGGGCACCTTGGGCTTGAGCGGAGGCATGCACCCGGTGGCGATCTCCATCCGCTGGAAGTTGCGGAGGTGAATGCCGAGCGCCTTGTGCTTGGCGCGGAAGGAGTAGACGTTCACCATCTAGCTGAGCTTGGGGAAGGTCCTTCCGATGTCCTCGGCATGCGTGAGGAGGCAGTTGAAGTCGGTGCCGCCGAGTCTCCTAATGCAGAAGGGGCACTTGTAGACACCTTTGGCGAAGTAGGAGGCGAACTGGCCAACCTGCAGCCTCCGCAGCATCTGCCGAGCCTTGGTGTGCTGTTCCTCCTCGTCGCTGCCGACGTCGCTGCCAGACACCTGATCCATATCAAACGGAAAGTATGAGTGAATGAGTTGCAACATAACAAAGTTAGGAAAAACAGAGGCAACCTCAGTTAGATTGAACACAATTATATATTTATAGGGACGGGGTTAGCAAACCAAAGCTCATGCACAACATATTTGTACACATCAATGGTTCGCTGAACCCGCTCTATACAAATTTGTGCCCAACGATTCATCATAGGCAAAGAAACAAATTCCATATCTGAATAAATTAACCGAACGGCCGAACCCCAAATCTTAACCCAAAATCTTAACTGATTGAGATCACATGATTACTTGCATAAATTAACCGAACGGCCGATCCCCAAATCTTAACCCCAAATGTAAACTGATTGAGATCCCATGATTACTTGCATAAATCAAGAAGGGATCAAATCAAAATGGAATAAAATCGGCGCAAATATTAACCCAATACTCATCCTACCGACAGATCGGCAAGTAATCATGGAACCAACAAAAGGGTTGAAAAAGCAAGGGAAGAGGAACAACAAGGGAGCAAACCGTAGTTACCTCGTTCCAAGGGTCTTCCATGCAGGTGCCGTAGGGGTTCACCGGACAGTCGTACGGCACCACCTCGTCGGGGTCCCATTCCGGCGGGATCTGACCGCCACCGGCGGCAGCCTCCGATGCACCGGCGGTAGCCGCCAATGCACCGGCGGCGGCGACGGCCGTAGAGGGGACGGCGCTGAAGACAGAGGCATCGTGCTTAGCGGGGACGACGTCGAGGACGGAGGACGAATTCGCATTCTCCTTGTCCATCGCCGGCAGAGGAGAGGGAGCGCGGAGAGGAAGAGGGTTTTTTGCTTTGGAGAAGATGATGGGACGTGAGAGGCGGCGTTGCGTGAGGGAGTTAGAGTGACTGTGAGATAGTGCGAGGAGGCGAACAGGGAGAGGCATCTATAAAGGCGAGGGGTCGTAAATGCCACCCGCGTCCTACGCGTGCATGGTTGCACGTCTCCACGTCTTCGACTTCTGCACCGCGACACGCGTCCACGATTGCACGTCTTCAACTTCTGCACCGCGACCTGCGTTCTACGCGTCAACAATTGCACGTCTTCCACTTCTGCATCGCAACACGCGTCCTCGATTCTAACTCTCCAAATTTAGATATACTCAGGTATACCCTCGAGTCTTATACTAGCAATTTTTGTGTGCTCAGTTTTCCCCCTGAGTGCTAATACTGGCTAGTGCAATATACTCAGTTTTACCCTCAAGTGGCTGTTCAACAGAGAGTCAACAAATGGGATTAAGCTATCTAATTGAGTCATTTCATGCGCAAGAAATTCCAAAAAAGATAAAACCATAGTGGCACTTACTCATGGAGTCTTCTTACGCGACCTGCCACGTTGGGAACCATAACAATCATAGATAAATCAAGTTTTACCACAAATTATCACTTCTCAAATCACCTAGTAGCTATGAAGGTGCATGACTTTTCACAATAGGCCCTTCCCAAAACAGCTTTTAACCAAAACATATTTTGTCTGAATGAGGCCACAATTTTCACACTCATGTATATTTGTATTGCAAATAGTTTGAGGTAGGCCAAGATGGGTTTCATTGTACAAAACATGCATTTTTCATTTTTTAAATCTCATATTTGAATCCCTTAGTCTGTTTACTACTCACGTGCCCTTGGTTTCTTGATACTACTCAGTTTTGCCCTCTCCCTTCACAAATTCTCACAGGGGACGCCTAACCTTGCCCTGATTGGTCTAGCCCTTGTCACGTGGATCGTGCCCGCCGACCGTTGATCGTATGATCTAACGGGCAGGATAACCCCTTTCTCTCTCTGATCGGGGCCACCACCCTCTCTCTCCCTGTCGGCGGCTAGCTTCCACCCTCTATCTGTATTATTTTTCACGCGCTAAAAATTATAAACTCTTTTAGGCATTCATTTTCTTTTAGGGAATATAGTTTGAGATATAGTTTTGATTATTTGAAACGTCCCAAAAGTAGTATAATTTTGGTACAAACACGAGGCATACATATTTTTGGGATTTCGGTGAATGGATTATTTATCACCCCTCTAACAATTATCAACTTTCTTTAGCATTCCTTTCTTTTAGGGAATATAGTTTTCGTAATTTGAAACGGCCAAATGGTATAATTTTTGTATAAACATGAGGCATACATATTTGACATATTGTGGGATTTTGGTGAATGGATTATTTATCACCCCTCTAATAATTATCAAATTTCTTTAGCAATCCTTTTCTTTTAGGGAATATAGTTTGGGATATAGTTTTGGTAATTTGAAACGGCCCAAAAGTGGTATAATTTTGGTATAAACATGAGGCATACATATTTGACATATTTGTGGGATTTCGGTGAATGGATTATTTATCACCCCTCTAACAATTATCAAATTTCTTGAGCATTCCTTTTCTTTTAGGGAATATAGTTTGGGATATAGTTTTGCTAATTTCGAACGTCCCAAAAGTAGTATAATTTTGGTATAAACATGAGGCATACATATTTGTGAGATTTTGGTGAATGCATTATTTGTCACCCCTCTAACAATTACCAACTATCTTTAGCATTTCTTTTCTTTTAGGGAATATAGTTTTGGTAATTTAAAACGGCCCAAAAGTGGTATAATTTTGGTACAAACATGAGGCATACATATTTGGCATATTTGTGGGATTTTGGTGAATGGATTATTTATCACCCCTCTAACAATTATCAACTATCTTTAGCATTTCTTTTCTTTTAGGGAATATAGTTTGGGATATAGTTTTGGTAATTTCAAACGTCTCAAAAGTGGTATAATTTTGGTATAAACATGAGGCATACATATTTGTGGGATTTCGGTGATGCATTATTTGTCACCCCTCTAACAATCATCAACTATCTTTAGCATTCCTTTTCTTGTAGGGATTATAGTTTTGGTTATTTGAAACATCCCAAAAGTGGTATAATTTTGGTATAAACATGAGACATATATTTTTGTGGGATTTCGGTGAATGCATTATTTGTCACCCCTCTAACAATTATCAACTATCTTTAGCATTCCTATATTCCCTAACACGTATTTTTATTTTTTTGGTAATTTCGGTGAATGCACACACTAACTTTGAAAACAACTACAAGTACATGTAACTGAATAATTGATTTGTAACAAGGGATCCCTTGTAAAAACTTCTAGCGCCTGATGAGCAATGATAAGAATCCGATCGCAATTATACAACAATTAAAAAAAACAACCATCAGATTATCTTACTTCTTCAACTCGATTAGCTGTCTTAACTGCTTGTTCATTTTCTTCAGTTCTCCCTTCACTTCCACCAGTTCTGCATTGGCAGCATTAGGCATAATCGGAAGGGCCCTAATCGGAACGGTTCCTCTCTCCGCTGCATTCTCTACATCAAGTCCCCCCTCCCAAATTGCGCTCCCCAATAGCGCCAATTGATTCCTGCAATTGAAGCCTCTGAACGTACACATCGATCCACTCGAAATGCATGTATTTCTTCGGGATCTGAAAACAACAACGTGAACCCTAAATCCCAAATTCGAGCGAATACCAAGAAAATCGAGAGAAAACAGAGTAATTGGAGCGAGATCTAACCTTATCCCCGTCTCTATATGGCAAGCTCTCGCATGCAAGGTACTCACGTCCACGGTTGCCGTTGTCGTCCGTCTTACAAATCGACCATTTCAGAGGCTCCTTGCGTAGGAAGTCAGGGCATCTTGTCAAAGGCACGAGTCCATACTGCGGCCATGAAGAACGAGAGGTCGAAGAGAAACTAGACATCACCCGCCTGCCGGAGAAGGGCTGCCGCTGGCGGAGAAGAAGAACAATGGGCGCGGGGAAAGCAAGGGGAAGCAATGGCACGTGCACGGGCGCGGGGCTGGTTCGGGCTCCCATTTTACAACGGTCACCTAGGTAAGCTGTGGGTCTGGCGCGCTAGCGTGGACAAGTTGTGGGTCCCACGATAATCTGGATATGTGGAGACGTGTCCACTGCGGGGCACCAACAGCGGCCCCACTAACGGTCAACTTAACGGGATTCCTCCCGTCCGAGCTCCTTCTGCGGGTTTCAGACAAGGCCTGGGGGAAATTGAGGAAAAACTAAGGAGCTGGGGAAAACTGAGCACAACTAAGGACCCGAGGGCACGGAAATAGAAAGTCCTATTATTTTGAGGAGATATTTACACGTAACTTGTAGAGGACCAATTACTACTCTAATCTATTGGAACTAAAGTGCTATTTTTTCCAACTTCACCATTGATAGATATGAACACGAGGGAACAAGCCTAGAAGATCAAGCCCACCGAGAAGGAGTGCCTTGGGATCGAGCCAGGGAGGAAGCAAGACTTTGCTTGCTTCAAGAAGCTCTATACACACATGATACGTTGCAAACATATCTATAATTTTTTGATTCTCCATGCTTGTTTTACACCAATTTCTATAAGTTTTGTTTACACTTCGTGGTATTTTTATGCATTTTCTGGAACTAACCTATTGACAAGATGCCACACTGTCAGTCCTATTTTTCTGTTGTTTTTGTATTTCAGAAAAGTTATACGGGAAATATTCTCAGAATTGGACGAAACAAAAACCGAAGTTCCTATTTTTCCCGCCCCGAAGACGGAGTCCAAAGAAGAGACGGAGAAGAGCTAGGAGGCGGCCACACCATGCCTTGGCGCGGGCACCCTGGCCGCGCCTAGGGGTGGTGTGGGCCCCTCGGGCGTCCACCGACCTCACCCTTTAACCTATAAATTCACATCCTTGGGAAAACCCTAAAAACCTGAGCCTCCATTCATGAAAAGTTCCGTAGCCGTCGCCATCATCGACCCTAGCTCGGGAGGAAATTCTGAAGCTCTTCCCGGCACTCTGCCGGAGAGGGAGATCATCACCAGAGGCCTCTTCATCACCATGCCCGCTTCCGAAGTGATGCGTGAGTAGTTCATCTCTGGATTACAGGTTCATAGAAGTAGCTAGATGGTGAAAGGACACGGATGTCGCCTAGAGGGGGTGAATAGGCGGTTTAAAACTTTTACGAGATAAGCTTAACAAATACGGAATAAAACTAGCGTTTACTTTGTTAAATCCAAAACCTATATACTGTGGTTCACCTATATGCACCAACACACTTCAAACTCTCGGATATGCTGAAACCACGAGCTATCTCCAGCCAAAACCTGCAAAATGTGCTCCTACTTTATATTTCTGTAGCTCCAAAAAGACCAACCCCCCCCGCAACCCCTCGAACGCTCTCGTCCTCGCCTGTTCCCACTTCTCTCCCCTTTGCTTCTCATGGCAGGCAACGCCGCGGTCGCGGTCTCCCCGGAGGGTGGAGGCGGAGGCGCGCGCTTGGAAGCCGTAGCCATGGACAAAGTGGCGGAGGCGGCCGGCGCAGTCGCCGCAGCGTCCACCGCCGGCGAGGTGGTCCGTGCGATCCACGCCGTCGCCGTCCTCCTCTTCCCCGTGGACTCCGCCACCGTCGCTGGTGAGGCCCCGAATCCTAATCCCCCGCAACCCCATCCCCATCTCTCAGTTGCGCCCTCCACAGGACGCGCTCTCTTCCGCGTTCGCTCCCCTGCAGGTACCGTGGACGAGCCCTTCAGAAGCCAGGTGGGACTCCAAGCCTCAGTTTCATTCATTCAAAAAAAAAAGACGCCTACCAGGGGGAAGAGGCCCTTGGCAGTTTTATAGAGGAATTAGTGAGTAGAACCTGGGTTGCGAGTGCGGAGACTCGAACCCAGGCCGTCATGCATGCATCAACCCATACCCACCATCCCGGCTATGCTTTGGTTCTCCAGTTTCATTCATTCGATCACAATTTTTTTGAGGGTTTCGGTTGATTCTGTTGCTGGGAAGGACGGTAGTAGGGTTGTAACTGTAGGAATGTTAGTTTTATACTTTTAACCGTGAGGCTGTCTATTACGAATCAGGATAGAACGGAAAATACAGTACTCAGTCTCGGAAACATACACCATTAATGTCATCTGCGAACTGTGTCATACAATCATTTTTTATCTGTTCGACTCATCAGTGTCATGTGTATATGCATTGCTTGACTAGTGATTGTGCCATTAATCAAAACCTGAACTTGGAACTCATAGTCTGTTAAAAAATTATGGTCATAAACCTCTGTTCCTTTCTATAGTGCCTATAGATTTTTGGCATTTGTTTCAAAATATAAGGTTGTAGTGGCTTTTTTCCAATTACCCCCTTCCCCGTTCAGCTCCCACACAACATGCGTGAGAAAAAATCCATATAAAATTGGAAACAGTTAATTGAGATTCCTAATGCATGGCCCAACAATTCATTAAAATTAGGCAGCAATGTTTTACTTTCCTCAATTGAACTTGGTTGCACATATATGAAGAATCAACAAGAAAGATTTGTGGGATTTGTTATGGTAGGTTAGGAAGAAATGGATTTCCCAAATTTTACGTTGATCTCAAATCATTCAGCTAGGGGTCTTGTGTAAAAAATACTCTTGCGCTAATTTTCGTGCCAAAAAACTATAGGCACTACAGAATGGAACAGAGGAAGTATTAAATTATTTCATGCTCAGGTCCATCCTAAAATCATCTATATATATTCACTATACCGTGGGTGGCAGGCAAGAGTGAAGAGAGATTTGCAGCAGAAGTGTTCAGTATTTACTGGATTATACTCGTCGTGTCATCTGTTTATAATGAAAGAATGCATGTTTGCTCATGTCACTAAAATATGAGGACTTGGGTAATCTAACGTTCTTTGCCAACTAGTTTTTCATATCGTTCCTTTCTTTTTTATATGCTTATTATGTTCTCATAGATTATTATAGTGTTGAGCGGTACCTCATTCACTAAGCTTCTTGCAGTTTGCTAGTCCCATGCATATGGTTTCTGTTTATAATCCTACTTTTGCACTTTGTTTGTCCAGATATTGCTTTGAAGTGGCTACGGCAGATTCGCAGCTCTACGAGAAAAGAAATCTACGATTCATTTTTTTGTCAGAGGTCCTCCTACTGAAGTGATTCAGGCTCTTGTTCCGGCTTTATCTCAAAATGAAGGCTCTAAGGAGGATCATAACATTTTCTGTTTGAGCATTGAAAGGTCTATTCTTAAGCAACCCTCTACCTATGATATGTCATCACACCTGAATATTGTGTCAATTAAACTGTTTTGGTCTGGACAATTATCAAGCTTTTTTTATTAGACATCAGATAACCCCAACAATTGTCTCTTAGCACACACAAATCTTGCATGACAGTTCAACACTTGAACTATGTAAGTCTTAACTAGTACTCCCTCCGTTCCTGAAAGTAAGGCCTATAAATTTTTTCGAAAGTCAAAACAGTGTAAAGTTTGACCAAGTCTTTAGAAAAAGGTCAAAGTTTACGTCCTTTGACTTCTGAAGAAATTTATAGGCCTTACTTTTGAGGAACGGAGGGAGTATCATGCCTTCTTTTTTCTCCTGATGGTTGGTTTGTATTTTTACTGAATCACTATGCTTCAGCCATGTGGTGCCAAACAATTCAGCATGCAGAGTTTTGTGCAGATCCTATCTTGCACTTCCGAGTATTGTATTTTATGTAGCTATAGCAGAAGCAACATGGGAACATTTTCTGATAATCTATTATCAGGGAAGGTTGCTGAGGAAGAGGAGATAACACAATATAACCAAACAAAAAAAGTATACAGATGCAGATCACACTTGATACTCAACCTGTTCTCTTCTACTTGTCATTTAAGAATGTGCACAACTACAGATAGACATAAAGTATTTGGATTTGTGAGATGAAAATTACTATGTTAGATATTTTTATCAAAAGCATGATATATTGGTTAATTTTGCTAGCAATAATTAGAAAAAAACATTGGCCAAAGATGTGTGGAGACTATTGATGTCCAAAGTTGTCCAGTTAAAAATAAAAAGGGAGGTAATCGCTTATATGATATCTTAATATATTTAACTGGTCGTTTCAAGTTGGCTCTTGAAAGCTGCTGAACGATTTAGCGGAGCTAAGGGGCATATGTGGTAAGGACAGATGGAAGTGTGGAATGGAATGGAGACAACATAGTGTCATGAGAGCAATTGATTGCACAATTCAACAATCTGTAATTATTATTTTAACTCCTGAAGTTAACCAAGATTAGTTTCTGATGTATGAACTCCTTGAAGTTTGTTCCTATGGTATTTCTCCAACTATGATCTTAAGCAATAAAATATTGTAAAAGTAGAAAAGCAGGCCACTCTATATCTCTTTGACCACTCGTCTACCCCATAAGCCAATACTTGGTGCATTCCTGCTAGTTGTTTTTTGCTTTGTTATTGATATTTTTATGATTTTCCCTTCATTGTAGGATATTAGTTCTATGCTTGATTGAGAATAAGGGGGTGTGCCAGATTGTTGAAGAGTTTACCTTTTCCAATAAGCAAGATGATGGCATTCTCAACCTAGAAAAATCGACTTTCATCTCAAGAGTTGCACAATTACTTGCATCTATTCCAGATAAAGCAACAACGGGAGCCCGCATCTGCTCTTACATCATCGTATCCTTGTTGTATCTACTGTATATCTTCAAGTCTAAATTAAATCACTCAGGGTTCTTCCCTGCTTAATTTTCTCATTCCATCCTTCTAGCATGTTTCAATGTGAGTGGGTCGCAAGTATAGAATGGTCTAAATGTGGGTTTGGTTAGGGGGTGGGGGGTAGGACTTAATTAATTAATTTTCTCCATTATTTGGCACAATATTCACTTGAAATTTGAAGTCCTTAACACAAGCAAGATCATTCTTCAAGAGTGTTGTCAGCCAACTTCTTGTTCGAGCCGAAGAAGCAGCTATCGAGTCATCTGCTGACAAAGATGGCAATGAACAGGGTGTGCTAAGTCCTGTGTTCCTCTTTGTGGGTCAAGTGCTATCACGTATTAGCCGTCGTGGGTCTACTGGTGAGACCTCATCTGTCAGAATGCAAATTCATATGTGCTGTTGACTTGCTTATTCTTGAAATTTACATTTACGAATTCTCAAATAATTTCGACAAACAGTGTGCCCAATTCCGGTTGTTACAGTAATGATTCTGCCATGTCGTTTGGTAGGATACAATAATTTTAGTACATTCAACTCCTTATGCTTCAGGTTGGCATCTTGATTCTGCATTTATGTGATCTACTACTATGGCTTGGATGAGGCAGCAGCTTCTTTTCCACTCTTTGTAATGCTTTTGACATGGATATGATTACTACCACTACAATCGGTTGGTTGATTTGATTTAAAAGTAAATTTCAGTTTACACTTGATTCCTGTTTTTAGCTGTTGTCTGCAATCCCGATTTCTTCGAAGTTGACCAGACTTGGGCCAATGGATTGGATCTCCTGATAGTTAGCATATCAAGTACTTGGTCCACAACAATTTATATTTCATAAGATTTGTACCTTTTTTTTTACTATCGTTATGGCACACAAAAGGCATCAGGATCTTCATGTCTGATAAGACACATTGATCTTTTCAGGCGTTTTAGTTGCTGAATTGATTCCTATGATCCGTAATCACTTACAGAGATGTGTAGCATCAGATCGTAAGACGATAATTCCTGACATGGCCAAGAATGTATCTCAGTCTCGATTTTGGTTCAATGTGGTTGAAGCATTGAGAGATCAACATTCTATTGAAAGATTGACTGAAGAGATGTTGCTCCAACTCGCATCACAACATATAAGTGATGAAGAAGCTTACTGGATTTTGTGGACGCTGTTTAATCAGAGTATCATGCATATGACTGTTATGAGGTGAGATAGTACCTATGACCACTTTCAACAACAACAACCAAGCCTTTCAGTTCCAAACAAGTTGGGGTAGGCTAGAGTTGAAACCCATAAGATCTCGAAGCCAAGTCATGGTTCCGGAACGTGGATAGCTAACTTCCACGCACCCCTGTCCATGGCTAAATCTTTATCGATATTCCAAACCTTCAGGTCTCTCTTAACGGACTCCTCCCATGTCAAGTTAGGTCTACCACGACCCCTCTTAACATTCTCAGCACGCTTTATCCGTCCGCTATACCTATGACCACTTTAATTGTACTAAATACTTTAAGTGCTTGTTCTAGCTTAGCTACTTCCTTAGTCAACTGTCTATTTGGCATGCTATGTTACTATGTGAAAGGAAGTATACTTGAAAAGGCTTCCTTGGCCAGGATTTAGGGCATCTCCAGCGGCCCGACGCATATTTATGTCCGTTTGCGTCGGGCATGGACACAAAAAACGTCCGCATGTCCGCATGCGTCTGCCCTTTCTCCAGCGGCAGAGACGCATTTATTTGATCGCATGCGTGATTAGAGAGGAGAGAGAGGGAGAGATTCTATTTGTGTGACTAGGAATGACCACATGCATGATTAAAGGAGGAGAGAGAGGGCTGCATGCAGCCCAACCGGACACAAACGGACGCGCGGACGCGTCCGCACAGACGCATTCCTGGCGCATATTTGGTCCATGTTTGCGTCAGGACGGTGCGGACGTTTTGCGTCGCGCCGCTGGAGCGCATTTTTTGTCCGTGCAGACGCAAACGGACGAAAAACGTCCGTTTGCATCGCTCCGCTGGAGATGCCCTTAGTTCACAAATTTCCAATTTGACAACTATGCAAACCAGTATTTGTCACTGCGGGGTTCCCTTTTTCTCTCTGTGAAGATTGTTGTGTGGATGCTGACTAGTACTCCCTCTGTCCCATAATATAGGATGTTAGTATATTGGTTGTAAATTGTAATAACATCTTATATTATGGGACGGGGGGAGTACATGTTAATCTGCCCGGCATGTGTTCATTAAACTTGTTGAATGCGTTGTATGCGGTTTAGTTCTTAATGGGTACAGATTATTTTGTGATGATGTATTTTGCATGCCATCATTGCCATATGGTTCAGCGTTGCATGTTCAGGTAACATCCAATAAGCTTGTCCGTGATATGTTTGGTGTCTGCCACGATGTTCCTTCATGGAATGGTGGACATGTAAGGTATAGATGTTGAAGACATATATCTAGGAAAGCATGGATGTATAAGCATAAATTATAGATGTCTAAGCATAAAGTAATATTTGCTCATATCAAGGACCTAACATTTGCTGCGATTGGAAAGCTATATTTTCTTGGTATGTTGTCATGTCTAAGGCTCTAAGCTCTTCTTTTTTCTAATTTTCTTTAGTCCGCATGTTAGGTGATAAGGCAATTAATATTGTTCAGGCCCTTTAAATTTTTTTTACTGTTGCTGTTTTACTATGATGGACAAACACATGGTCCATGTATGTTCAACTATTATTAGATCGTCCAAACCTGCATGACTTTGAAAGCAATTTATTAAATTGCTTATTTCTTATAAATTATACCCTTTTCTTTTGCTTAACATAAATTTTGCTGTGCTTCAGGGCAATGTTTATTGACAAATTTTTGCTCTGGAAAACATTTCCTTTATGCTGCCTGAGATGGATTCTTCACTATGCTGTCTTTGAGTTTCCACCAAATTCAGTCATGGAAACTCAGATTCAAAAGACATCAAACTTCATGGTTACATTGCAAACCTTAGTTAGTATTTGGTCCAAGAAAGAGTTTGTTCAGTCATATTCAGTGGAGCAACAAGCTTGTATCCTTTGAGGCACTTAAAACTGTATTGTTCATTTATTTTATTTTTTTCGAAAATGTATATTGTTCATTTATCAATGCAAGTAATCATCTGGCATTCTTCTCCTTAAGTAATATGCAGATATCACTGCAGCAATAGGGTTATGTTTGGAGAACATGTCAAAAAGAGAATTAGAGATGACTAAAGATGTATTGAATTGTATTCTTCAAGGAGTAACCTGTAAGTACTTCTCTTGCCTTGCATCAGCTTACCAGAATGCGGTTAGCAGTTTAGCACAATCATAATATCTATTTAATGAATGTTGTTTTGATTATAGGTAGGTTAGAGAGCCCAATTGATTTAGTCCGGAAGATGGCCAGTGCTGTTGCATTGACATTTTCTAAAATTGTTGATCCGAAAAATCCTCTTTACCTTGATGACGACTGTTCTGAGAATGTTGACTGGGAGTTCGGGGTTCTTTCCCCAAAGAGGATCAAAGCTCCTTCACATGATGTAGAACTTGGAAGCAAATCAAAACCATGTTCACGTGATGAGAACAGGAGAAATGCTGGTGAGAAAAGGCAAAGGCTACCAGGCATGATATTTCAGACAACAGAGTAAAAATCGTAGAGATCAAACCATTAGATTCTGATGAAATGTCTGGTGCTGCTACAAATTTTGAGGAGCACTGTGATGAGGAAAGCATGGACATTGATGCTTCCAGTGATTCCTCGCTGGAGCCATATGATCTATCAGATGATGACACAGATTTGCAGAAGAATTTCACACATCTAAGTGATCTTGCTGCTGCACTACGAAAACCTGACGATCTGGATGGTGTAAGTTTCCACTTACTGCTACGAATACTTCATACAAAACTACTGCACAATCCGGACCTTTCTTTTTTTTGTCTTCACAAGGTTGAAAGAGCTCTTAGTTCTGCTGAAAAACTTGTGAGAGCATCACCTGATGAATTGCGCCACAACGCAGGTGACCTTGTTCAAGCATTGGTGCATGTACGTTGTTCTGATGCTGCAGTGGAAAGCGAGGAAGATTCTGCTGAAGAAAAGCGACAGAAGGCATTAGTCGCCTTGCTGGTAACCAACCCATTTGAATCATTAGATGTTCTGACCAAATTGCTATATTAATCGAGTGTGGATATAAGTCAGCGTATTTTAGTTATCGATGTTATGACTGAGGCAGCGCAGGAGCTTGCTGAAACTAAAATTATAAATAAACAACAGCGGCATGGGAACTTAATTTCTGATACTTCCCCGTCCTGGTTGGTTCCTAGTGACAGAGGACCTCTTGGCGGAAGCCCTTGGAGAGAGGTCTCAGAACCAGGATCACTTTTGAGTTGGTCACACCGTTATGAAAGAGAAGTTCCATCTAGATCAGGTCAGGTTAAATCAGGAAAATCTCGCAAATGGGGTCTCAGGAAAGCAAAAGATTTGCAGGTGGAGGGGTCAAAAAACAAATTTCCTTTGTATGCTGCTGCGTTTATGCTCCCTGTTATGCAAGGATATGACAAAAGAAGACATGGGGTGGACCTGCTCAATCGGGACTTTGTTGTCCTCGGTAAATTGATATACATGCTTGGTGTCTGTATGAAGTGCATGGCCATGCATCCGGAGGCATCAGCTCTTGCCCCAGCTCTTCTGGATATGATAGGATCTAGGTATTCCATGTCAGGATAAATATTTCCGCTGTTAGGGACCTTATGTGGTAACGGATTGTCGTATTTTGACATGATTTTTTTTTCTTCAGGGAGATTACGCAGCATGCTGAAGCATATGTGAGAAGGTCTGTTTTGTTTGCAGCTTCTTGTATATTGATTGCTTTGCACCCGTCGTATGTGGCATCCATTCTTATAGAAGGCAACCGGGACATTTCTACTGGTCTAGAATGGATACGCACATGGGCCTTGCAAATTGCTGAAGCTGTCCTGATACAGAGTGCACATCCGTGAGTACTCCTACCATCTTGCAGAATGAATCAGTTCTTGGTCTCTTCTACGCCATCTGTATTAGCCATGATAGGATAATAAGCACATAGCAAGCGTTATATGTAAATTGACCATTATTGTACAATATTTGATTTTTGACTGCACAAATATCTCTGATAATGTAAACTAAGCTAACTACTAGTTCGTCTGCTATTAACCTTGTATTGTCTCAGTCTTTTTACTTGCTAAGTAGGAGTAGCTAACCATCTTTATATTCGCAGGGTACTGTTCTCTCAATAATGTGTGAAGATAAACCAATTACTGATATGTTTGATATGCAGTTACTCTTTCCACTTGTTACTAAATATTGACTCCCCATGTTTGTCTCCTAGATGGCCATGAACTGCCTGCGACTACACTCCGAGATGGTCCTTCAGACATCACGCTCTTTGGAATCTGCGGAACATTCGAAGGCTGGCACCAGGGCCCTATCTTGTAAGCTTGATAACATTATAATACCATTTGCAAACATGATGTAGTGGTAAAATAGGGAATTTTTCTCATTTGTATTAGTACACGTACTACAACTTTTTTTGTTAAGGGTGTATACTAGAGCAGCGAATTCCGCCTAGAGGGTTTATGCCATTTCTCTAGCTAGCTAGCTAATAGGGAAATAGGGTTTATGCCTCAAACTAGCGCAGTAGCGCCTGGTCTTGGACTTCCGTACTCTTTAACTTTATATGGTCAGTTCAGTTGGTCTAGAATGTTGTCCACGATTTTGCGGATATTCAATTCGGCACATGGGAGCATATGCTCCTGCCACCGGAAAAACATTTTGAAATGTTCAAAAAATTCAAATAAAAAAATTCTCGCTTACGTAACAACATTTTACGTGCGCACATCAAGTCTTGCGAAAAACCGACATTTTTTGTGACTTGTGTAAAAAAGACAAATAAAACGTCTCGTACACAACCTCTTTTTACACAAAAATTTGTCTTTTTTACGGATGGCACACAAAATGTCGGTTTTCTGTGAAACCACTTTTTGAATGTGTAGAATTTCAAGATGTATCCACTAAATTTTGTGTTCAAATTTTTCAACATTTTAAAAGAGCATTTAAAACAAAGTTTAAAAACCGGGAGCATATGCTCCCGGGTGCCAAAACGCCACTCCCACGATTTTGAGCGTAGATTTGAAAACTGTTGAGCCTAACCTGTTCCACATTGGTATGAAATCTTTTCAATATATTAAATAAAACTGTGATAAAATCTTGTACTCCACATACATTTAGTTATTTCAAAAGCATAACACATACATTTTCCACATATTTAGAATACTGCCTCTGCATAAATAGACGTCTAAGATTCGTCTAAATCTAATGTATCTAGATGCTATCTAGTGTTTAGATACATCCAGAGATTTAGACGAACCTCAGACATCTATTTATAGACGGATGGAGTATTTCAGTAGTTTTTTTTTAATCCTTTGCCCTCTTCCTCTCGTGAGAGGCGGTGGCGACGTTGGACTCCTTCCAATCTTTGGCCAGGGCGTTGGACCTGGTTCCATATCCCTCTGCTTGCCACTCTGGTGGCGGCATGGGGAAGGGGGGGGGGGGGGACCTCATTAGGGTTAGGTTTTGTCTTCCATGGTGGGTTGTTGGGGTGGTGGGATCGGCGCCTGAACGAATAAATCTGCCTCGACTCTACTCGCACACCGGCGATGACCTCTAGGGCAGTGTCTCGGGGTTGATGGCAACACGTGTTGTTCAGTCCTTCAGATCGGCATCATGGTCTTCTCGCCGGTCTTCAGATCTAGCGAGATCTAGTGGTTTGTTCAAGCGGGGATGGCGTGGCAACGGTGGCATCCTTGTGGTGGACTTGTGTCATCGCTATCGTTGTGATGGCGCTCGCTCCAGCGACGGAGCAAAGCTCAGAAGGGTTTTCAGGAACTGTAATATGCGGTTGCGATAGCTAGAAGATGGTGAATCTTGTGCTAGGTTTGTGGTTGGAGGCGGATAGATCTGGGTTCCTTCTCCGACATCGTCGCGTGAGGGTGCAAGATCTGGAGCTCGATGCTGTTCTTTCAATGGCAATGGCTCTACCTTTGGCAGGCTACCTTGAAGACCCGCAAAGCTGCTGGACAACGATGGAGCCGTATCGAGCTCGGGTGAAGAGGTAGTCCGTCCACCTTTCCTTGGTTGGCTGCTACGGTGATGCTAGAGGCTGAGTGACAGGCGTTCGTATTTTGCTCAAGGGTTTCTTCGGTTAGGATTATAATTTTTTTTTTGCCGAGGGTCTAGGGTTCTCCTATCCTTTCAGTTCTATCATGTTGATGTTTACGTGGCTTGTAATTTAAGTATTTATATTCTATAAATAAGACACGTACTTTATTACCTAAAAATTCAATTATGTTTAATCGTAATTGCATTACGAATTCATTTAGATTTCAACAAATAGCATATATCAATGTGAAATATGTCTCTCACACGGACAGGAGTTTAGCTCTGCCACGAACCGGAAGTCACACGGACACGGTGCCGGCAGCATGCGGCCATCCCTGCCTATGGCTTTAGTCGCGTGATCATGACGCGTTACAAGGTCGGTTAGTTGAAGTAGAAAAGGCCGACGCGAACTCGGACTGTGGCAGAGATAAAAAGAGGATGACTGGTACTAGGCGCATGGAAGAAGAGTCGGACACGATCCCGAAGGAGTATATATGGGTGCTGCACAACATCACAAGAGTCACAAACTCACAACCCCTTCCCTTCCCTGATCACACCGTGTGACCAGCACAAGCAGGAAAGAATCCACCTTTCATCCCTCCATCGGCGGCGATGATGCAGCGCGCCGTGAATCCCTGGGCCTTTGCTCGCCCTCCGCCGCCCGCCTTCGGATTCTCCTTCGCTCGGCAGCCCGTCGCCGACTTGCCCGCACGTCGTCGACCTCCGCCCCCCGGCTTCGAATTCTCCTACGCTCGGCAGCCCGTCGCCGACTTGCCCGCACGTCGTCGACCTCCGCCCCCCGGCTTCGAATTCTCCTACGCTCGGCAGCCCGTCGCCCGTCTTCGAACCCCGCCCCCCAGCATCGGATTCTTCTGCGATCAGCTGCCCGTCGACGACGTGCCCGCCCGTGTTCTACCTCCGCCTCCCGTCTTCCCCCGTCCTTGCAGTGAGGTGCTCCCGCCATCGCCCAGCGAGATCCCCGTGCCGCCGAAGCTCCCAAAGCGCGCGGCGCCGCTGCCACTATCCGCTGCCGTCTCCGAGAACGAGAAGCCCTCGACTACGAAGCGCCGGCGGGTGTGCCCCGACTACGAAGACGACATCGACGCCAACCTCCGGAGGACGGAGCGGAGCCCCGAGGAGCGGCCGCGGCCGGATTACCTGAAGACGGTGCAGCAGGACCGGGTGACCCCGTCGGACCGCGCCCGCATGATCGACTGGATGGACGACTTCGTCCGGAACCACGACCTCGTCGACGGCACGCTCCACCACGCCGTGGCCTACGTCGACCGGGTTCTGTCGGTGCGAGCCATGAGGAAGCATACCGACCACGAGCTCCGCCTCCTGGGCGCCGTGGCCATCTTCGTGTCCGCCAAGTACGAGGACGGCCAGCGCACCTTGGCCAAGCTGGACCCCGACAAGATCTCCTGGTACGTCGGCGGGTCCGCCACGAGGGAGGAGGTGCTCGACGTGGAGCGCCGCATGGTGGTGGCGCTCGGGTACCAGCTCGGCGGCCCCACGGCGCACACCTTCGTCAGCCGCTTCACTAAGCACGCACAAGGAGAGGAGGAGCTGAAGATCCAGCGCATGGCGCATCGCCTCACCGACGAGTCGCTGCGCAACTACGCGTGTCTCGGGTACCTGCCGTCCGTCGTCGCGTCGTCTGCAATCTTCCTGGCGAGGTCTGCGCGGGACGTAGCGGCGTGGAGCACGGATATGCAGGAGCTCACGGGGTACGACGTCACGAACTTGGCCGGATGCCTGCATGCTATGCGCCCAGTCGCTCATTTGTGACCCTCAGTACGTATTGATCAAACTCTAAAACTGAGAGCGCAATTTTGGCAGCTCGTACAAGTGTAGAAGAACCGTAATATGTCTCTTTGTAATGTTCATGCATTTGCATCTGAAACTGAGCAATTGTTGGGAATATTGTCCCTCCCTATGAATTGAACTGCTGTACATCAATCTCAGCTTTTATTGCTGGTTATATATTTTCCCCATTTCATTTGCAATGGCTAAGATCTAGGTGATTTACTCGTCGAGTTTCTTTTTTCGAATTCATTGAGTTGTGACGTTTTGAATTTTCGAGTAGGAACTTCTAGTACTACCTTTTTTTGTGAGAACTTGAGAGCTTTATAAATTCAAACACATATGGTCACAATAAGCCAAGGGGTTGTGTTCTAAACACTGATGACTCAGACCCAAACATTAGACACCACATTATTGCATGCAAATTTAGGGTAATTGCGAGCCGAAGGTATCCTGTGCAGTGGACTAAACTAAAAGATTCAAAAGAAAAACCTAGCTCATGAACATCATATAGGATTGGCGAAATAATTGACCGATCTTTTCGTTCTCCTTCGAGATACACACCAACTCAGCACAGTCTACCTCAAAGAGTGCCCAATTATAGTCTTTGTTCACCGCGAGAGAAACAACATCTCGCGAAGCTAGAGCTTCCATGGTTAAGACCAGTGGCGGAGACAAGCCCCAGGCTGCACGGGCGTTGGCCCGGGGCGTGGGCGAAAAACGCAGGCTTAACTTTAGCAAAAATTACACTGTAGCGCACTGTAGCACACTGTAGCAAGAAGATGGCCTGGGGCGTTGTCAGATCCTGGCTCCGCAACTGGTTAAGACGATCAGAGAGTCCCCAGGACACCTTGCAGCATGCCCAACCTTTTGTCTTTTGATGCAAAATAGGTTTCCTTGAGTTTCTTTTTGATTATTTCTGAGTCTTTTGAAATACTTTGAATGTTGGCCACTTAAGCAACTCATTGAACATTTGAGATTCTAATTTATTTGAAGTTTTGATAGGAGTTTGAATATATTTTTTATGCCACTAATGTCACCCCAAAAAAAGAAGTGGAAGAAAGTTTTGTGTCGAAGTTTTCTGATAGGGATGGAGGAACAAAAACAAGGAGCTATCAAAGAATGGTGAAAACCATAAGCTTGGGAATTTCTAAGGCACCCCAGTGGACCTATTGCACACCTTTATACTTTTTTTTAGCAACATTTGATATTCACAAAAAATTGGAGTGTCTTTATCTAGTTTTAGTTTTGCTTAACAATCCTGCTTTTTAATAAAATACCACCACCTGTAGATGTGACTAGTGTTTGTTATTTAGCTACTAGAATAAGTTTAATTTTAACTTTGGATGCTATAAAATAAAGGCGAAGGGATGCAACATATCTCTCAAAGCACTTTATTATCTTGAGCCAAGTTATTCTAGTGGGTCCACCATATCTACCTATATATGGCTTTAAATTCCATTCCAGGTATATTTCACATGGGCTATTTTATTTAGATTCCAAATATTTTATACTTTTGTCGATGCTTGGCATGGGGAAGTACTTGTGGGTTTCCCAAGATCTAGCCCCACGCGAAGATCTACGAGTAAGAGGAAAAGCAAAAGAAACAAAAGAGTAAATACACTACCGGCCTAAGAACTGAAAAGCAAAAGGGAAAAGGGCGAACGCGCATTGCGGCTAAACTGAGGCGGCGGAGAATGCAGAGGAAGAAGGTCGCCGGAGGCGCGGCAAGCTCGCGGTCGTCGACGAGGGCCGGCGACAAAGAGGTGGAGACGTTGCCGACGGGAGCCCGATGCAGCGACGGTGGAGCCGCTTCGGAGGTTTTCTGCACGGCGGAGGTTCACAGCGCAGCGGGAGAAGCGGCGCAGGTTCGTCGGGAGCGATGCTCAGGTGGCGACCGGCGGCGACAGGAGCGCAAGGGGCGAGAAGCTCTAGGCGCAAGAGAAGAGGCGAGTGCGGAGAAGAAGATGCAGGGGAACCGCACCCCAGTTAAATAGGAAGGAGGAGTAGTGGGCCGGCAACCGCTGGGCCGCGGCGGTTCGTTTCGTGGGCCGCCCCGTGGCACGCAGATACACGCGCCGAAAATACGAGGACACTGGGAGGCGACCACGAACTTGACATGCACCCACCCACCCTTGTAATAAAAAAATGATTTATAAAATATGAGGGTAAAACCCCTCCAATCAAGGGTGGTATTATCATTATGAAAAAAATAAAAAGGAAAATATTAGTAAAATGATTTATGAGATATGTTGCATATGTCATTTGTCTAGTTGAGTTTGACATTGTTTTTGGACCGTTAACTTAAGCCACGCTTACGTGGTGGACCTTTTCATCTAAGAACATATTAAACCGAGTTTATTGTCATTGGACTATGGATAGCCATTGGTATAAACACGATAGTGTGAACAAGGTGTAATTACTCGTACAAAGGGCCAATAGATACCCTGAAGATTAACTTCAAACTCTACTCTTGATATGTCATGTTTAACTTATAACACATGGGACATAAAAGGGCTATAGAATCCATTAAACATACTTATGGTAGGGCCAATGAAACTCAACGCTATGATGAACTATGATCTTAAGCATACCCTCAAGTATAAAGATATGGAATATAGATGTCTCACCCATGTTTAATTCCTGCTTGCTTTCTACTTTTTTCAGAGTAAAAAATGAAGTTTCTTAAAAGATCTATTCTACGAAAAAATGTTATGAACAATTTTGAATGCATAAGATTGCTTATGAATTATTTATATCCTACATACAAGTTTACTTAATTATCCATAGTACTTGTTCATTTACTATTATGATGATGCGATTACCATAACCACTTGAGCTAGGCTCTATTCTCCCTCCCTCCCGAGCTGCCTCCTCCTGGGCGACTCCGGAGGCCTCCCTCGCATCACCCTTAGCCCCCTCCCCCGCATCACCCTTAGCCGTCGTTGTCGCCACTACCGGCGGTGATGGTGGCGCCTATCCGTCTGAAATGGCGGTGGGCATAAGAGGTGTCTCTCGGTCGCGGCTCATGGGGGTTGGTAGGCGGCGGCAGGGGACTTTGGGTGGCGGGGCTGATCTTGGCCGGGGGCTGAGCACCTCCACCGGAGCGGCGGCGGGGAGGCGATGGTGTGCCGTCGGGATCCTCCCGCACGGTGGTGCCCTAGGCCGCCTCGATCTGATCTAGGTCTTGGCCAAGATCTCGATCGGGTGGACCTAGGCAGGTGTGGCCCTGGTGTTGGTCCTTGCCACGCCGATGGGCTGTGCGGGACTGCCCTCTCCATGTCTTCCGATCTGGCTGGTAGTTGACCGGCGACGAGGGGGTTGCTAGTCTTACGAATAATGGTGGTGGTCCTCGGATTCTTCTTGCGCCAAGTGAAGATCTGTCGGAAGCTTCTTCCCACCGGGCTGGCTGGATTGTCATGTTTCGGAAGGCCCTGCCGGCGAAATTCATTGTGCGATTAATGCCTGAAGATTGCTGGATTGGGTGGTTTCGGTCATGCGCACCCATGGTTTTTATCTGACCATTTGGTATCAGAAGGAGCGCTTCGAAGCTCTGCTGGCGGTTAATATCATGGTGCTAGTGGAGAAGGTCATGAAAGCCGAGACCAACGAAATAGCAATGGTGGTCAGATCTTGGTGGTGAGGTGGAATTTGGCTTGGTGCTTCATGCTTGAAACAACGACTTGTATGTGGGGCGACTGCACAGGAGAAGTTCAGAGTTCTATCTTTCAGGGTGAAAATCCAAGGTCTGGCCTTAATTGGTTGTGCCTGGCAATGTTCTTGTTGGAGGCATTGTTTTGAGAGTGAAGACTTTTTCAGGGTGAAAACCTAAGATCTATGATTGGGCGAGGTAAGTTTTTGTGCACTGTTTCCTTCTTGGAGTCATCGCTTATGGAGAAGCAGATCTTCTGGTGTTGTCTTGGTGGTGTCAGTGTTGTTGTTTCAAGAAATGGATCTCTGTAGCGAGATTTTTCTTTTTTGTAATTTCTCCCTCTTTTTTTGGCTATGTGCATCCTTTATGCCACTAGGATATGACGTTGTTGCAGAGGCTGGGTGTAATTGGTATATTCACGATATTAATATATGCTCTTTATCGAAAAATTTACTATTATGCAAGGTGCCTTTGCTCTTATGCATACTTGAAGTTTATGTTTTTTTTTACTTCATTTGATGATTGCTTGTTGTCGTCTACTTATCAATGAACCATTATACTTTAAGTAGAAATGATCATGAATTAAATATTATGCATCTATTGACAAAAAATACAAAGACCATTTAGTTATCACTTTATGCTCGAGGACGAGCATACGTTAAATTAATATTGTGATATATTGTAGCCCACATATTTGAACAATATATGACGTAACAGTAAGGCCCAACTGTTTGTTGGCCAATGATGGGCCATGCAGTTAATAAATTGGCCTGTCGTCGGCTTAGTGGGTTAGCGTAAAAAGCCTAAACGAGCTAAAATCCTCATATTAAAAGCGAGCCTAGCGAGGTTTTACGAACCGGTCCAAATGCATTGTTCAGAATTGCTTACAGGCCCAGTTGGCCAATGAGGGCTGGGCCAGTTCGCTAATTTGGGCAGCCCACTTAACTAATGGGTAGGCTTGTTTACTTAAAGTATCATTAGTGAGCCGGCCTACTCGTCTTGACGGGCTGGCCTATAGATACACCGACATGCCGTACAATTTAAGTTGGTCGTCCACCTAAGATATCCTAAATGGGCCAATCCATTTAACAAGTTGACTGGTCAAGGCAAGACATTCGACCTACCTGTGCACTTAAGGGGTCGGCCCATTTATTTAGTTGACTAGTCAAACCAAGTTAGTTGGCTCGGTCCAATACCTCATTGGGCTTGCCCGGTCTTCTTTATTGAGCAGGTCTTCTTAAGGCGTAGTAGGCCTTGTGTGGGCATGTCATCTACCATGGGTATTCAACAAATTAACGGTGTCTGTTATGTGTCAGTTAGCATGACGTCAGCAGTCAACGGCCTCCCCCGAACTCTTTTGCCACGTTTCGAATTTTCGATCGACAAAGACTCGTCGATTGGGAAATCCTTGGTGGATCCTTAGGTGGCATGATATGCACCACAGAACTCGTTTCGTGGCCTTAGACTCTTTATGTAGGATAACGTTGCATAGAAAACAAAAAATTTCCTACCGCGAACACGCAATCCAAGCCAAGATGCAATCTAGAAGACGGTAGCAACGAGGGGGTATCGAGTCTCACCCTTGAAGAGATTCCAAAGCCTACAAGATGAGGCTCTTGTTGCTGCGGTAGACGTTCACTTGCCGCTTGCAAAAGCGCGTAGAAGATCTTGATCACGATCGCTTCCGGCGCCACGAACGGGCAGCACCTCCGTACTCGGTCACACGTTCGGTTGTTGATGAAGACGACGTCCACCTCCCCGTTCCAGCGGGCAGCGGAAGTAGTAGCTCCTCTTGAATCCGACAGCACGACGGCATGGTGTCGGTGGTGGTGGAGAAGTCCGGCGGAGCTTCGCTAAGCGTGCGGGATGTGGTGGAGGAGAGAGGCCGCTAGGGTTTGGGAGAGGGGGGCGCCGGCCACTAAGGGGTGCGGCCACCTTGGTGGTTCTTGGGTGGCCGGCCCCCTCCCCTTGGCCCCTCATTATATAGGTGGAACCCCAAGTGTTGGTCTCCAAGTCTTCGAATAAGACCCGAACCAAAAACCTTCCATATGGTGGGGAAACCTACCCAAGCTAGGACTCCCACTAGAGGTGGGAGTTCCACCTCCCATATGGGGGGGTGGCCGGCCCCCTAAGGGGGAGTCCACTTGGGACTCCTCCCCCACTAGGGTTGGCCGGCCATGGAGGTGGAGTCCCATGTGGACTCCACCTTCCTTGATGGTTTCTTCCGGACTTTTCTAGAACCTTCTAAAACCTTCCATAGAACCTTCCGCATCATTTTAATTCACATAAAATGACATCCTATATATGAATCTTATTCTCCGGACCATTCCGGAACTCCTCGTGATGTCCGGGATCTCATCCGGGACTCCGAACAAATATTCGAACTCCATTCCATATTCAAGTTCTACCATTTCAACATCCAACTTTAAGTGTGTCACCCTACGGTTCGTGAACTATGCGGACATGGTTGAGTACTCACTCCGACCAATAACCAATAGCGGGATCTGGAGATCCATAATGGCTCCCACATATTCAACGATGACTTTAGTGATCGAAGAACCATTCACATACGATACCAATTCCCTTTGTCACGCGATATTTTACTTGTCCGAGGTTTGATCTTCGGTATCACTCTATACCTTGTTCAACCTCGTCTCCTGACAAGTACTCTTTACTCGTACCGTGGTATGTGGTCTCTTATGAACTTATTCATATGCTTGCAAGACATTAGACGACATTCCACCGAGAGGGCCCAGAGTATATCTATCCGTCATCGGGATGGACAAATCCCACTGTTGATCCATATGCCTCAACTCATACTTTCCGGATACTTAATCCCACCTTTATAACCACCCATTTACGCAGTGGCGTTTGGTGTAATCAAAGTACCTTTCCGGTATAAGTGATTTACATGATCTCATGGTCATAAGGACTAGGTAACTATGTATCGAAAGCTTATAGCAAATAACTTAATGACGAGATCTTATGCTACGCTTAATTGGGTGTGTCCATTACATCATTCTTACAATGATATAACCTTGTTATTAATAACATCCAATGTTCATGATTATGAAACTAATCATCCATTAATCAACAAGCTAGTTTAAGAGGCATACTAGGGACTTCTTGTTTGTCTACATATCACACATGTACTAATGTTTCGGTTAATACAATTATAGCATGATATATAAACATTTATCATAAACATAAAGATATAAATAATAACCACTTTATTATTGCCTCTAGGGCATATCTCCTTCAGTCTCCCACTTGCACTAGAGTCAATAATCTAGATTACATTGTAATATACCTAACACCCATGGCATTCTGGTGTTGGTCATGCTTTGCCCTAGGGAGAGATTTAGTCAACGGATCTGCTACATTCAGATCAGTGTGTACTTTGCAAATCTTTACTTCTCCATCTTCGATGTACTCGCGCATCGGGTGGTAACGCAGCTTGATATGCTTCAGCCTCTTGTGTGACCTTGGCTCTTGTGCATTGGCGATGGCACCCATGTTATCACAGTAAATGATTAATGGGTCCAATGCACTAGGAACCACACCGAGCTCTACAATGAACCTCTTCATCCATACCGCTTCTGATGAAGCCTCTGAAGCCGCTATGTACTACGATTCTGTTGAAGACTTCGCCACCGTGCACCGCTTCGAGCTTGCCCGACTTCGCAGCACCATTCAATATAAACACGTACCCATTGTGACTTAGAGTCATCAGGATCAGTGTTCCAACTTGCATCGGTGTAACCGTTTACAACGAGCTCTTGGTCACCTCCATAACAAAGAAACATATCCTTAGTTCTTTTCAAGTACTTCAGGATATTCTTGACCGCTGTCCAGTGTTCCATTCCTGGATCACTTTGATATCTGCTAGTCAAACTAACAGCATGTGCTATATCCGGTCTAGTACATAGCATGGCATACATGATAGATCCTACTGCCGAGGCATAGGGGATATTACTCATCCTTTCTCTTTCTTCTGCCGTAGCCGGTCCTTGAGTCTTACTCAAGACCTTGCCTGGTAACATAGGTAAGAACGCTTTCTTACTTTCGTTCATTCTAAACTTCTTTAGAATCTTGTCCAGATATGTACTCTGTGATAGCCCTATTAGGCGTCTTGATCTATCTCTATAAATCTTGATGCCTAATATATACGATGCTTCACCAAGGTCTTTCATTGAAAAACTATTATTCAAATAACCTTTAACCTTTGCTTAATAGTTCTATATCATTCCCGATCAATAATATGTCATCTACATATAATATCAGGAATGCTACGTAGCTCCCACTCACTTTCTTGTAAATACAGGCCTCTCCATGACACTGTATAAACCCGAAGTCTTTGATCACCTTATCAAAGCGTCGGTTCCAACTTCTCGATGCTTGCTTCAGTCCATAGATTGAACGCTGAAGTTTGCATACTTTGTCAGCATTTTTAGGATCGACAAAACCTTTGGGTTGTACCATATACAACTCTTCCTCAATGTCTCCATTAAGGAACGCCGTTTTGACATCCATCTGCCAAATCTCATAATCGAAAAATGCAGCTATTGCTAACAAAATCCTCACAGATTTTAGCTTCGCTACAGGTGAGAAAGTCTCATCGTAGTCAACTCCTTGAATTTGTCGGAAACCCTTTGCGACAAGTCGAGCTTTATAGACAGTAATATTACCATCAGCATCTGTTTTTCTCTTGAAGATCCATTTATTTTCGACAGCCTTTCGGCTATCAGGTAAGTCTACCAAAGTCCATACTTTGTTATCATACATGGATCCCATTTCGGATTTCATGGCTTCTTGCCATTTGTTGGAATCTGGGCTCATCATCGCTTCTTCATACGTCGCAGGGTCCTCATCATTGTTATCCACAATCATGACATTTAGACAAGGATCATACCAATCAGGAGTGGCACATTCCCTTGTCGATCTGCGAGGTTCAGTAGTTTCCTCGTTCGAAGTTTCATGATCATTATCATTAGCTTCCTCTGTTGCCGGTGTAGACGGTACAGGTACAACTTCCGGTACTGCACTACTCTGATCAACGAGTATAGATTCATCAATCTCATCGAGTTCTACTTTTCTTCCAGTCACTTCTTTAGTGAGAAATTCTTTCTCAAGAAAAGTTCCGTTCTTAGCAACAAAGATTTTGCCTTCGGATCTGTGATAGAAAGTGTACCCTATAGTTTCCTTAGGGTATCCTATGAAGACGCATTTCTCCGCTTTGGGTTCTAGCTTGTCCGGTTGTAACTTCTTTACATAGGCTTCGCAACCCCAAACTTTCAGGAACGACAGCTTAGGTTTCTTATTAAACCATAATTCATACGGTGTCGTTTCTACGGATTTTGATGGTGCTCTATTTAAAGTGAATGCGGCTGTCTCTAATGCATAACTCCAAAATGATAACGGCAAATCAGTAAGAGACATCATAGAATGAACCATATCTAAGAGAGTTCGATTACGACGTTCGGACACACCGTTTCGTTGAGGTGTTCCCGGCGGTGTCAATTGTGAAAGTATTCCGCATTTCTTTAAATGCATGCCAAACTCATAACTCAGATATTCACCTCCACGATCAGATCGTAGAAATTTAATCTTCTTGTTACGTTGATTTTCTACTTCACTTTGAAATTCCTTAAACTTCTCGAAAGTTTCGGATTTATGTTTCATGAAATAGATATACCCATATCTACTCAGATCATCTATGAAGGTTAGAACATAACGATAACCACCACGCGATGCTACGCTCATTGATCCGCACACATCGGTATGTATGATTTCCAATAAGTCAGTAGCTCGCTCCATCATACCAGAAAATGGAGTCTTAGTCATTTTACCCATTAGACATGCTTCGCATCTATCAAGTGACTCAAAGTCAAGTGATTCAAGTAATCCATCAGTATGGAGTTTCTTCATGCGTTTCACTCCAATATGACCAAAACGACAGTGCCACATATAAGTAGAATTATCATTCAATTTAATTCGCTTAGTATCAACGTTATGTATATGCGTATCACTACTATCGAGATCTAACAGAAATAAGCCATTCTTTTGTGGTGCTCGACCATAAAAGATATTATTCATAAAAATAGAACAACCATTATTCTCAGACTTGAATGAATAACCGTCTTGCATTAAACAAGATCCAGATATAATGTTCATGCTCAACGCAGGTACATAATAACAATTATTTAGGCTTAAAACTAATCCCGAAGGTAGATGTAGAGGAAGTGTGCCGACTGCGATCACATTGACCTTGGATCCGTTTCCAACGCGCATCGTCACTTCATCTTTCAGCAGTTGTCGTTTATTCTTTAGTTCCTGTTTCGAGTTACAAATATGAGCAACCGAACCAGTATCAAATACCCAGGTACTAGTACGAGAACCAGTGAGATAAACATCTATAACATGTATATCAAATATACCTTCTTTCTTCTTCTTGACAAGGCCGCTCTTCAGATTAGCCAGATATTTGGAGCAATTACGCTTCCAGTGTCCCTTCTCCTTGCAGTAAAAGCACTCAGCATCAGGCTTAGGGCCGTTCTTAGGTTTCACAGGAGGCGTGGCAGCTTTCTTGCCACCCTTCTTGAATTTTCCCTTAGACTTGCCCTGTTTCTTGAAACTGGTGGTCTTGTTGACCATCAACACTTGGTGCTCTTTCTTGATCTCAATCTCAGCAGCTTTTAGCATGCCAAAGAGTTCAGGTAACTCCTTGTTCATGTTCTGCATATTGTAGTTCATCACGAAGTTCTTGTAACTTGGTGGCAGTGATTGAAGGATGATGCGTGCAGTTGACACGTCCGTTGGGAACCCCAAGAGGAAGGTGTGATGCGCACAGCGGCAAGTTTCCCTCAGTAAGAAACCAAGGTTTAATCGAACCAGTAGGAGTCAAGAAGCACGTTGAAGGTTTATGGCGGCGGGATGTAGTGCGGCGCAACACCAGAGATTCCGGCGCCAACGTGGAACCTGCACAACACAACCAAAGTACTTTGCCCCAACGAAACAGCGAGGTTGTCAATCTCACCGGCTTGCTGTAACAAAGGATTAAATGTATAGTGTGGATGATGATTGTTTGCAGAAAACAGTAGAATAGTATTGCAGTTGATTGTATTTCAGTATAGAGAATTGGACCGGGGTCCACAGTTCACTAGAGGTGTCTCTCCCATAAGATAAACAGCATGTTGGGTGAACAAATTACAGTTGGGCAATTGACAAATAAAGAGGGCATGACCATGCACATACATATTATGATGAGTATTGTGAGATTTAATTGGGCATTACGACAAAGTACATAGACCGCTATCCAGCATGCATCTATGCCTAAAAAGTCCACCTTCAGGTTATCATCCGAACCCCCTCCAGTATTAAGTTGCTAACAACAGACAATTGCATTAAGTATTGCGCGTAATGTAATCAGTGACTACATCCTTGAACATAGCACCAATGTTTTATCCCTAGTGGCAACAGCACATCCATAATCTTAGAGATTTTTGTCACTTCCCCAGATTCACGGAGACATGAACCCACTATCGAGCATAAATACTCCCTCTTGGAGTTACAAGCATCTACTTGGCCAGAGCATCTACTAGTAATGGAGAGCATGCAAGATCATAAACAACACATAGACATAACTTTGATAATCAACATAACAAGTATTCTCTATTCATCGGATCCCAACAAACGCAACATATAGAATTACAGATAGATGATCTTGATCATGTTAGGCAGCTCACAAGACCCGACAATTAAGCACAATGGGGAGAAGACAACCATCTAGCTACTGCTATGGACCCATAGTCCAGGGGTAGACTACTCACTCATCACTCCGGAGGCGACCATGGCGGCGTAGAGTCCTCCGGGAGATGATTCCCCTCTCCGGCAGGGTGCTGGAGGCGATCTCCTGAATCCCCCGAGATGGGATTGGCGGCGGCGGCGTCTCAGTAAGGTTTTCCGTATCGTGGCTCTCGGTACTGGGGGTTTCGCGACGGAGGCTTTAAGTAGGCGGAAGGGCAGGTCAAGAGGCGGCACGAGGGGCCCACACCACAGGCCGGCGCGGCCCACCGGCCAGGGCTTGGGCCGCGCCGCCCTAGGGTGTGGCCACCTCGTGGCCCCACTTCGTCTCCTCTTCGGTCTTCTGGAAGCTTCGTGGCAAAATAGGACCCTGGGCGTTGATTTCGTCCAATTCCGAGAATATTTCGTTACTAGGATTTCTGAAACCAAAAACAGCAGAAAACAGCAACTGGCTCTTCGGCATCTTGTTAATAGGTTAGTTCCAGAAAAAGCACGAATATGATATAAAGTGTGCATAAAACATGTAGATATCATCAATAATGTGGCATGGAACATAAGAAATTATCGATACGTCGGAGACGTATCAGCATCCCCAAGCTTAGTTCTGCTCGTCCCGAGCAGGTAAAACGATAACAAAGATAATTTCTGGAGTGACATGCCATCATAACCTTGATCATACTATTTGTAAAGCATATGTAGTGAATGCAGCGATCAAAACAATGTATATGACATGAGTAAACAAGTGAATCATAAAGCAAAGACTTTTCATGAATAGCACTTCAAGACAAGCATCAATAAGTCTTGCATAAGAGTTAACTCATAAAGCAATAAATCAAAGTAAAGGTATTGAAGCAACACAAAGGAAGATTAAGTTTCAGCGGTTGCTTTCAACTTATAACATGTATATCTCATGGATAATTGTCAACATAGAGTAATATAATAAGTGCAATATGCAAGTATGTAGGAATCAATGCACAGTTCACACAAGTGTTTGCTTCTTGAGGTGGAGAGAAATAGGTGAACTGACTCAACATAAAAGTAAAAGATTGGTCCTCCATAGAGGAAAGCATCGATTGCTATATTTGTGCTAGAGCTTTGATTTTGAAAACATGAAACAATTTTGTCAACGGTAGTAATAAAGCATATGTATCATGTAAATTATATCTTACAAGTTGCAAGCCTCATGCATAGTATACTAATAGTGCCCGGACCTTGTCCTAATTAACTTGGACTACCGGATCATCGCAATGCACATGTTTTAACCAAGTGTCACAAAGGGGTACCTCTATGCCGCCTGTACAAAGGTCTAAGGAGAAAGCTCGCATTGGATTTCTCGCTATTGATTATTCTCAACTTAGACATCCATACCGGGACAACATGGACAACAGATAATGGACTCCTCTTTTATGCATAAGCATGTAACAACAATTATTATTCTCATATGAGATTGAGGATATATGTCCAAAACTGAAACTTCCACCATGAATCATGGCTTTAGTTTGCGGCCCAATGTTCTTCTCTAACAATATGCATGCTTAACCATAAGGTGGTAGATCTCCCTTACTTCAGACAAGACGAACATGCATAGCAACTCACATGATAATCAACAAAGAATAGTTGATGGCGTCCCCAGAAACATGGTTATCGCACAACAAGCAACTTAATAAGAGATAAAGTGCATAAGTACATATTCAATACCACAATAGTTTTTAAGCTATTTGTCCCATGAGCTATATATTGCAAAGGTGAATGATGGAATTTTAAAGGTAGCACTCAAGCAATTTACTTTGGAATGGCGGAGAAATACCATGTAGTAGGTAGGTATGGTGGACACAAATGGCATAGTGGTTGGCTCAAGTATTTTGGATGCATGAGAAGTATTCCCTCTCGATACAAGGTTTAGGCTAGCAAGGTTATTTGAAACAAACACAAGGATGAACCGGTGCAGCAAAACTCACATAAAAGACATATTGTAAACATTATAAGAATCTACACCGTCTTCCTTGTCGTTCAAAACTCAATACTAGATATTATCTAGACTTTAGAGAGACCAAATATGCAAACCAAATTTTAGCATGCTCTATGTATTTCTTCATTAATGGGTGCAAAGTATATGATGCAAGAGCTTAAACATGAGCACAACAATTGCCAAGTATCACATTATCCAAGACATTATAGCAATTACTACATGTATCATTTTCCAATTCCAACCATATAACAATTTAACGAAGAAGAAACTTCGCCATGAAAACTATGAGTAAAACCTAAGGACATACTTGTCCATATGCTACAGCGGAGCGTGTATCTCTCCCATACAGTGAATGCTAGGATCCATTTTATTCAAAGAAAACAAAAAACAAAAACAAACCGACGCTCCAAGAAAAGCACATAAGATGTGATGGAATAAAAATATAGTTTCAGGGGAGGAACCTGATAATGTTGTCGATGAAGAAGGGGATGCCTTGGGCATCCCCAAGCTTAGACGCTTGAGTCTTCTTAGAATATGCAGGGGTGAACCACCGGGGCATCCCCAAGCTTAGAGCTTTCACTCTCCTTGATCATATTGCATCATACTCCTCTCTTGATCCTTGAAAACTTCCTCCACACCAAACTTAGAACAACTCATTAGAGGGTTAGTGAACAATAAAAATTAACATGTTCAGAGGTGACACAATCATTCTTAACACTTCTGGACATTGCATAAAGCTACTGGACATTAATGGATCAAACAGATTCATCCAACCTAGCAAAAGAGGCAATGCGAAATAAAAGGCAGAATCTGTCAAAACAGAACAGTTCGTATTGACGAATTTTATCGAGGCACCAGACTTGCTCAAATGAAAATGCTCAAATTTAATGAAAGTTGCGTACATATCTGAGGATCACTCACGTAAATTGGCATAATTTTCTGAGTTACCTACAGAGAAAACAGCCCAGATTTGTGACAGCAAAGAAATCTGTTTCTGCGCAGTAATCCAAATCTAGTATGAACTTTACTATCAAAGACTTTACTTGGCACAATAAAACACTAAACTAAGATAAGGAGAGGTTGCTACAGTAGTAAACAACTTCCAAGACACAAAATAAAAACAAAGTACTGTAGTAAAAACCATGGGTTGTCTCCCAAGAAGTTCTTTCTTTATAGCCATTAAGATGGGCTCAGCAGTTTTAATGATCCACTCGCAAGAAATAGTTGTTGAAGCAAAAGAGAGCATCAAGAAGCAAATTCAAAATACATTTAAGTCTAACATACTTCCTATGCATAGGAATCTTGTAAATAAACAATTTCATGAAGAGCAAAGTGACAAGCATAGGAAGATAAAACAAGTGTAGCTTCAAAAATTTCAGCATATAGAGAGGTGTTTTAGTAACATGAAAATTTCTACAACCATATTTTCCTCTCTCATAATAACTTTCAGTAGTATCATGAGCAAACTCAACAATATAACTATCACATAAAGCATTCTTATCATGAGTCTCATGCATAAAATTATTACTCTCCACATAAGCATAATCAATTTTATTAGTTGTAGTGGGAGCAAATTCAACAAAGTGGCTATCATCATATATAGGAGGCATATTGTAATCATAAAAGAAAATTTTCTCCTCAATGCTTGGGGGACTAAAAAGATCATGCTCTTCAGAGCCAACTTCTCCAAGCTTAGAATTCTCCATAGCATTAGCAACAATGGTGTTCAAAGCATCCATAGTAATAACATTCCCATTAGCATGCATATAAAGTTCCATGGGTTTTTTAATTCTCTCTTCAAACACATCATGTCCTAATTCAAGATAAAGTTCATAAAGATCTCTCATATTTTTGTTGTTTTCCATTATGCTTAACTAGTGAAATAAAAACATGCATGATATTAAGTAAAGTAAAACAAGTAACTAATTTTTTTTGTGTTTTTGATATAGCAAACAAGATAGTAAATAAAGTAAAACTAGCAACTAATTTTTTTGTATTTTGATTTAGTGCAGCAAACAAAGTAGTAAATAAAACTAAGCAAGACAAAAACAAAGTAAAGAGATTGGGAAGTGGAGACTCCCCTTGCAGCGTGTCTTGATCTCCCCGGCAACGGTGCCAGAAATTTGCTTGATGCGTGCAGTTGACACGTCCGTTGGGAACCCCAAGAGGAAGGTGTGATGCGCACAGCGGCAAGTTTCCCTCAGTAAGAAACCAAGGTTTAATCGAACCAGTAGGAGTCAAGAAGCACGTTGAAGGTTGATGGCGGCGGGATGTAGTGCGGCGCAACACCAGAGATTCCGGCGCCAACGTGGAACCTGCACAACACAACCAAAGTACTTTGCCCCAACGAAACAGCGAGGTTGTCAATCTCACCGGCTTGCTGTAACAAAGGATTAAATGTATAGTGTGGATGATGATTGTTTGCAGAAAACAGTAGAACAGTATTGCAGTTGATTGTATTTCAGTATAGAGAATTGGACCGGGGTCCACAGTTCACTAGAGGTGTCTCTCCCATAAGATAAACAGCATGTTGGGTGAACAAATTACAGTTGGGCAATTGACAAATAAAGAGGGCATGACCATGCACATACATATTATGATGAGTATTGTGAGATTTAATTGGGCATTACGACAAAGTACATAGACCGCTATCCAGCATGCATCTATGCCTAAAAAGTCCACCTTCAGGTTATCATCCGAACCCCCTCCAGTATTAAGTTGCTAACAACAGACAATTGCATTAAGTATTGCGCGTAATGTAATCAGTGACTACATCCTTGAACATAGCACCAATGTTTTATCCCTAGTGGCAACAGCACATCCATAATCTTAGAGATTTCTGTCACTTCCCCAGATTCACGGAGACATGAACCCACTATCGAGCATAAATACTCCCTCTTGGAGTTACAAGCATCTACTTGGCCAGAGCATCTACTAGTAACGGAGAGCATGCAAGATCATAAACAACACATAGACATAACTTTGATAATCAACATAACAAGTATTCTCTATTCATCGGATCCCAACAAACGCAACATATAGAATTACAGATAGATGATCTTGATCATGTTAGGCAGCTCACAAGACCCGACAATTAAGCACAATGGGGAGAAGACAACCATCTAGCTACTGCTATGGACCCATAGTCCAGGGGTAGACTACTCACACATCACTCCGGAGGCGACCATGGCGGCGTAGAGTCCTCCGGGAGATGATTCCCCTCTCCGGCAGGGTGCCAGAGGCGATCTCCTGAATCCCCCGAGATGGGATTGGCGGCGGCGGCGTCTCAGTAAGGTTTTCCGTATCGTGGCTCTCGGTACTGGGGGTTTCACGACGGAGGCTTTAAGTAGGCGGAAGGGCAGGTCAAGAGGCGGCACGAGGGGCCCACACCACAGGCCGGCGCGGCCAGGGCTTGGGCCACGCCGCCCTAGGGTGTGGCCACCTCGTGGCCCCACTTCGTCTCCTCTTCGGTCTTCTGGAAGCTTCGTGGCAAAATAGGACCCTGGGCGTTGATTTCGTCCAATTCCGAGAATATTTCGTTACTAGGATTTCTGAAACCAAAAACAATGACGAAAACAGAATCGGCTCTTCGGCATCTTGTTAATAGGTTAGTTCCAGAAAATGCACGAATATGACATAAAGTGTGCATAAAATATGTAGATATCATCAATAATGTGGCATGGAACATAAGAAATTATCGATACGTCGGAGACGTATCAAAGGACATGATTAATCCCCAGTCTGTTAGGAATCACTATTCCCAAGTCACTGAGTTTCTTCGCATGCCCGGTCATGGCGAGCATGTGCTCACTAACGGAGCTGCCTTCTTCCATCATGCAGCTGAAGAATTGTTTCGATGCTTCATAGCATTCCACGGCCGCATGAGTCTCAAAAATAGCTTTCAGCTCTTTCATCAACTTATGAGGATCGTTGTGCTCAAAACGTTTTTGAAGATCAGATTCCAGACTGCACAGGATGGCACACTAAACTTGAGAGTACCGAATTTTCCGAGTCTCGTAAACAGCTTTTACTTCATCGGTTTCAGTTTCTGCAGGAGGGTCACCTAGCGGTGCATCAATCACATATTGCAGATTTCCGCCAGAGAGGAAGATCCTCACATGACGGAACCAGTCGGTGAAGTTGCTACCGTTGCTCTTAAGTTTTTCTTTCTCTAGGAACTGGTTAAAATTGATTGGGGACGCCATCTCTACAACATATATTTGCAAAAGTTTAGACTAAGTTTATGACAAATTGAGTTCAAATTTTAATTCAACTTAATTAAAAATCTAGGTGAACTCCCACTCAAAACAATATCCCTCGCATTGTCTTAGTGATCACACGAACCAAATCCACCGCACCTAATCCCGATCATCACGAGATAAGGTGTGATTTCAATGGCGAACACTCAAAGTGTTCATCATATCAACCATATGATTCATGCTCTACCTTTCGGTATCACGTGTTCCGAGACCATGTCTGTACATGCTAGGCTCGTCAAGGCCACCTTAGTATCCGCATGTGCAAAACTGTCTTGCACCCGTTGTATGTACTTATTGATTCTATCACACCCGATCATCACGAGATGCTTCGAAACGACAAGACTTGGTAACGGTGCTACTAAGGATGAACACTTTATTATCTTGAGATTTTAGTGAGGGATCATCTTATAATGCTACCGTCGCGATCTAAGCAAAATAAGATGCATAAAAGGATTAACAAGACATGCAGTTCATATGTGATATGATATGGCCCTTTTGTCTTTGCGCCTTTGATCTTCATCTCCAAAGCACGGACATGATCTCCATCATCTTCGGGCATGATCTCCATCATCGTCGGCGTAGCGTCAAGGTCAATGGCGCCGTTTTCATGATTGTCCTCCATGTAGCAACTATTACAACTACTTTGAAATACTACTCAACATGAAATTTAAAGATAACCATAAGGCTCCTGCCGGTTGCCACAATACAATAATGATCATCTCATACATATTCATCATCACATTATGGCCATATCACATCACCAAAACCTGCAAAAACAAGTTAGACGTCTCTAATTTGGTTTGCATATTTTACGTGGTTTAGGGTTTTCGAGAGAGATCTAATCTACCTACGAACATGAACCACAACGTTAATACTAATGTTTTCAATAGAAGAGTAAATTGAATCTTCACTATAGTAGGAGAGACAGACACCCGCAAAGCCTCCTATGCAATACAAGTTGCATGTCGAACGAGGAACAAGTCTCATGAACGCGGTCATGTAAAGTTAGTCCGAGCCGCTTCATCCCACTATGCCACAAAGATGCAAAGTACTCAAACTAAAGATAACAAGAGCATCAACGCCCACAAAACCATTGTGTTCTACTCGTGCAATCATCTATGCATAGACACGGCTCTGATACCACTGTAGGATAACGTTGCATAGAAAACAAAAAATTTCCTACCGCGAACACGCAATCCAAGCCAAGATGCAATCTAGAAGACGGTAGCAACGAGGGGGTATCGAGTCTCACCCTTGAAGAGATTCCAAAGCCTACAAGATGAGGCTCTTGTTGCTGCGGTAGACGTTCACTTGCCGCTTGCAAAAGCGCGTAGAAGATCTTGATCACGATCGCTTCCGGCGCCACGAACGGGCAGCACCTCCGTACTCGGTCACACGTTCGGTTGTTGATGAAGACGACGTCCACCTCCCCGTTCCAGCGGGTAGCGGAAGTAGTAGCTCCTCTTGAATCCGACAGCACGACGGCATGGTGTCGGTGGTGGTGGAGAAGTCCGGCGGAGCTTCGCTAAGCGTGCGTGATGTGGTGGAGGAGAGAGGCCGCTAGGGTTTGGGAGAGGGGGGCGCCGGCCACTAAGGGGTGCGGCCACCTTGGTGGTTCTTGGGTGGCCGGCCCCCTCCCCTTGGCCCCTCATTATATAGGTGGAACCCCAAGTGTTGGTCTCCAAGTCTTCGAATAAGACCCGAACCAAAAACCTTCCATATGGTGGGGAAACCTACCCAAGCTAGGACTCCCACTAGAGGTGGGAGTTCCACCTCCCATATGGGGGGGTGGCCGACCCCCTAAGGGGGAGTCCACTTGGGACTCCTCCCCCACTAGGGTTGGCCGGCCATGGAGGTGGAGTCCCATGTGGACTCCACCTTCCTTGATGGTTTCTTCCGGACTTTTCTAGAACCTTCTAAAACCTTCCATAGAACCTTCCGCATCATTTTAATTCACATAAAATGACATCCTATATATGAATCTTATTCTCCGGACCATTCCGGAACTCCTCGTGATGTCCGGGATCTCATCCGGGACTTCGAACAAATATTCGAACTCCATTCCATATTCAAGTTCTACCATTTCAACATCCAACTTTAAGTGTGTCACACTACGGTTCGTGAACTATGCGGACATGGTTGAGTACTCACTCCGACCAATAACCAATAGCGGGATCTGGAGATCCATAATGGCTCCCACATATTCAACGATGACTTTAGTGATCGAATGAACCATTCACATACGATACCAATTCCCTTTGTCACGCGATATTTTACTTGTCCGAGGTTTGATCTTCGGTATCACTCTATACCTTGTTCAACCTCGTCTCCTGACAAGTACTCTTTACTCGTACCGTGGTATGTGGTCTCTTATGAACCTATTCATATGCTTGCAAGACATTAGACGACATTCCACCGAGAGGGCCCAGAGTATATCTATCCGTCACCGGGATGGACAAATCCCACTGTTGATCCATATGCCTCAACTCATACTTTCCGGATACTTAATCCCACCTTTATAACCACCCATTTACGCAGTGGCGTTTGGTGTAATCAAAATACCTTTCCGGTATAAGTGATTTACATGATCTCATGGTCATAAGGACTAGGTAACTATGTATCGAAAGCTTATAGAAAATAACTTAATGACGAGATCTTATGCTACGCTTAATTGGGTGTGTCCATTACATCATTCTTACAATGATATAACCTTGTTATTAATAACATCCAATGTTCATGATTATGAAACTAATCATCCATTAATCAACAAGCTAGTTTAAGAGGCATACTAGGGACTTCTTGTTTGTCTACATATCACACATGTACTAATGTTTCGGTTAATACAATTATAGCATGATATATAAACATTTATCATAAACATAAAGATATAAATAATAACCACTTTATTATTGCCTCTAGGGCATATCTCCTTCACTTTAACCATGAAAAACACCCCTTAGCCGACAAAAAAATGCTGTGGTTGATAACAACATTTTTTGTAGTGAAGAACAGTAGCATGAGCTATTACACATCGTCATAGAGGAACATCGTCATGATAAGAGGTAAACATGGAGATGTTAACGCACACATGAACATTAGAAACCATATCAACCCACCATTCCGTGGGCTGAAACACCGAAAGAACATCAGTACCAAATTACCATACACAGAAGTTCTTTCCTTTGTGTTGCCAATGAACATGTTGATAGAACGGGAATTTTTTCCAGCCTGGCCTTCTTCCCCTTGAATTGCGAACAATGATTACCTAGTGGCCAGTCTCTCCACACACTCAAAAACGTTCTTTCTTCTCCGTTTTCCCCTTATTTTTAAAGTTGGTAGTCTGTGAGGCATTTCCCTTTCCCTTGGACTTGCGGATATTTTTCTGCATCATGTTGGCAGCAGAACGATTCTTGGTTCCACTAGTATGTTTGTCTTTTTCTTCCGCCTTCTCTTTGGCATCCAAAGAGCCACTGATGTTCTCAACCGAGAACTCCTACATCTGATGAATTATGGAAGTGGAAAAGTGCCTCCACGAAGGAGAAATATTATCGACAATGCCATCCATGAAAAACTTGTCCAATAACACACACTTGAGGAGATCAAGTTCATTTGCCATGATCTGTAGCTCATGATCCTGTTCACTACATATCAGTTTTCAACCATTATATAATCATTGAACAACTCCATAATGTACAATTCACCTCCGGGATCAGTTGCACTGAAGTTAGCGTCCAACACGTCCCATAATTCCTTTATATCCACCAACTTGTCCCCCAAAACACGGAGGACGACATCCACGAATAGAACAATGACCTCCTTGAACGCTTTATCCTCATCAGAAGAAAGTGGATCTCTTGGATCACCAACCGCTACCTAGTGCACACCCATAGCTGTGAACCACAATATGTTTTTATTTGCCATCTTAAAGAGACCCTGAAAAAGGGCTCGACTTGAACGCAATGACAAAGCCAGACAGTGAAAATTGCATAAGCATATAATATTTTTGCATTGTTAGATTATTAGGCAATTTCTAAGTGAGTTCAAATAAGGAAAGAATCGCCACAAACGCACTAGCCAACTTGACCACATGCAGACTAGCAAACATAGCAAGCAGATCTGCAAGTAGAACATGTACTATTATTGCTAAAAGTAAGAAGGGAAGCACATACACCGGCCTGGGAAGACCACCACCGCAAGATCTCCATTATTGATGTTTCCTATTGTGTTGCCGAAGCCTGCCGGCTCGTTCAGATGTAGGCCGACAATGAAGAGCTAGAAAAAAAACGAGAAGTTGCGCCGAGACACTTCTCAAAAGCCTTATCGCCCGATGCAGGATCTTAGCGGAAGCAGTTTCGGAGGACCAAAGGACGATGCATGAAGAGGAACACACATGGGGAAGACGAGAGTGGTCGGTTTTGTACGGTGTGCCCAATATGTTCTCTTTCTCCTCTGTATAGCCTTGGACGCAAAAGGCACTTAGCCAACCTGAACCGACACGCTACAGAGGAACAGTCTGAAAGCCGGGTACATGTTGAACATGCACACGTGTGTTGACCCGTACACACCTAGTCGGCACACCAAGAAAAAAGATAGCCTTCCATAAACCAGTTTCGATCTAGATTTCACGCAAGAGCGTGCGTGGTGAGGCGAGCGGAGGAAGGGTGCGTGATGCCTCTTTCTCTTCTCACTCACTTAGTGAGCTAGAACAACCGCACCCTTATGAGTAGATCGAACTCCTTCCCAACTTTTTTTTGAGGGGAAACTCCTTCTCAGTTAGAAATATTAGCAATATGAGACTAAACTTAGAGCAACTCTAAAAGTAACTGAAAAAAGAGCCGAAACCGAAAAATTCCCGCGAGTTTATGGGTTCAGGCCCCGAACTCGCGGCCCGGCCCATAAACAGAGCTCGGGGGCTCGACAAACTCGACGACTGCCCCGTATTAAAACGGGCCACGGAGGGGAGTTCGGTTTCCAAACCCTACTCCCCTCCGCCACTGCCACCCGCTCTGCCCCCACCAGCCACCTCTCCGACGAGGAATCCACCGCGGTGAAGCGCCGCTTTGTCCTAGCTCCGCGACGCCATGTCTTCGCGTGGTAGCTCTGCACGGGGCGGCCGGATTGGGCGGCAAGGACTCCTCCAGCGGTTCGAGCCGCCCCACCCCCGCCCGTCTACGACAGCTCCGAGGAGGAGGACGCCGTTGTCGCGCGGGAGCCGCATTCTCCGCGGGATACTACGTCCACAGCTCCGACGAGGAGGGCGTCGTCATCGCGCAGGTGGCAGCGATCACGGAGGCGGAGGCCCGCACTCGCTGGCGCCGGGAGGAGGCCAACACTGTCCGCCAGGAGGAGCGCGTCCGCCGGGTCAAGATCGAGATCGCCGAGCTTGACTCCGAGTAGGAGCTCCACGCCGTCCTCCACCTCGACGCTGAACCTCCGCCACCACCGACACCACCGCGCGTAGAGGCCATCAGGCCTCATTTTGCTCGGAATTGGCTCGCGCGGTTAGCGCTAGTAGCGAATTTAGGTTTTTAGTATATATTATGTAAAATTTAATTTGATGCTCAATCGGAGCATCAAAGTATCATATATATGTGTTCATCGATGAATTCTCCCGCAATATTTTAATTTCGTTTTTTCAGTTCGTATTTTACGGTTTCTGTTCTAGATGCAAAATCATCCTAAGCCACATTTTTGGAAGACTGGTTTTGAATTTTGTTACTGTTAGAGATGAGCATCTCTATCAGAGCCCATAAACACGCAAATTGAAAACACCGAGTTCAGTTATTAAGGGTTCATCTATCAGCTTCTTTTTCTTCTTTTTTCCCTATTTTTCTTTTTTAAGGTCTTCTTCTTCCATGGGAGGCTCTTCCTCCCGAGCTCTCCCTGGCTGGCTAGCCCCACACCATGCTACCCCCCGCCGCGCCCCGGCCCGCGATCATCGTGCCGCGCCTGGCCTCTCGCCCGGCTCCCCGCGCCCCACCATGCGCCGGCTCGGCCGCGCGCCCCGGCCCCGCCCCGCCCCACCCCACGCTGCCCCACGTCGGCCCCGCCCCACGCCGCTGCGAGCTCGCCTCCTCGCGCCGGCCACAAATTTGGCTGGATTCCAGCGACTATACCGGCAAAAGTAGTTGGTCTCACCTGAAATTTCAGTGCGCCACGAGTAGAGTTTGGTGTTCGGTTCGCCCTTTCAGCCCCTACATTTACAGGTCGAGATGGGTTTTCGGGTCCGACCTGTAATTTTTTTTTTGGCCGGACGTGTTTAAGGTTACTGATGTGCGCCATTTTCTGAACGGAACCGTAAACCAGCCGTTATTATTCGGTTTTGTCCAATTTACGGGCTCCGCTAGAGATACAATTAGGCCACAAAGTTGTACCAAACTACATTATGGTGGGCCTTGAAGTTTAAATAATTGTTGGCTATATGGGTTGCTTACATGGGTGGAACCCGTACACGTCTCAGCACTTAAGATCTAACCCATTTAGTTCTTTTGTATTAGCTAAAAAAATAGTTCTTTTGCTTTGAGATTATGCAAACTTAAATTTCACAGGTTAAGTTACAAAATTTGGAAGTTAGTATGCATGTTAAAATATATTGTTATTTTAACATATTATGGGAAAATTTAAGTTTGAAATTCCGGACGTATATATCTGCATCTACCGTGTAAACGCATGAATTTTTGTGTACTTAGAAAGTTGGAAAGTTGGAAGCACGATTGTCTTATTCTCTCTCCACTTTCCTAAAATTGCCATCTACTTCGGTGAAGAACAAAACGCGTCGCGGCTAGTTCGAATCGTTTCCGGTTTCGAGACAGTGAGAGATCCCGTTAGCGCCACGGAAAAGAGACCGGCACGCGCCTCGTACAGCTAATCTTACTCCACGAACACAAGTCGGATTCGCCGCCGGTCGCCGGAGGATATATAGCGTTGCCACAACGACCATCTCTCCTTGCCCTGCCTCCTCGAACCAACACCAGCAGGAAAGAATCCATCTACCATCCCTAGCTCTCGATCGGCGACGATGATGCAGCACGCCATGGATCCCTGGGCCTTTGCTCGCCCTCCGCCACCCGGCTTCGGGTTCTCCTGCGCTCGCCAGCCCGTCGCCGACTTGTCCGCCCGTCTTCGACCTCCACCCCCTGGCTTCGTATTCTCCTGCGTTCGGCAGCCCGTCGCCGACAGCTTGCCCGCCCGTCTTCGAACTCCGCCCCCCAGTATCAAATTCCCCTGCGCCCAGCTGGCTGTCGACGACGTGCCCGCCCGTGTTCGACCACCGCCTCCCGGCTTCTCCCGTCTTTGCAACAAGGTGCTCCCGCCATCGCCCCGCGAGATCCCCGTGCCGCCGAAGTTCTCAAAGCGCGCGGCACCGCCGGTATCCACAACCGTCTCCGACAAGCCCTCCGCGAAGCGCCAGCGGCTGTGCTCCGACTACGAAGACGACATCGAAGCCAACCTCCGGCGGACGGAGCGGAGCCCCGAGGAGCGGCCGCGGCCGGACTACATGAAGACGGTGCAGCAGGGCCGGGTGAGCCCGTCGGACCGCACCCGCCTCGTCGGATGGATGGACGCGTTCGTCCGGCACCACGACCTCGTCGACGGCACGCTCCACCACGCCGTCGCCTACGTCGACCGGGTCCTATCCGTGCGAGCCATGAAAACGCATACAGAATACGAGCTCCGCCTCCTGGGTGCCGCGGCCGTCTTCGTGGCCGCCAAGTACGAGGACGGCTGGCGCACCATGCCGAAGCTGGACCCCGACAAGATCGTCAGCTACGGCAGGTTCGCCTCGAGAAAGGAAGTGCTCGATATGGAGCGCCACATGGTGGCGGCGCTCGGGTACCAGCTGGGCGGCCCCACGGCGCACACCTTCGTCAGGCGCTTCACCAAGCACGCACAAGAAGGAGAGGAGGACCTGAAGAAGATCCAGCGCATGGCGCATCACCTCGCGGACGAGTCGCTGCGAAACTACGCGTGCCTCGGTTACCTGCCGTCCGTCCTGGCGTCGTCTGCAATCTTGATGGCGAGGTCTGCGCTGAACCCGCCGGACGTACCGGCGTGGAGCACGGAGATGCAGGAGCTCACGGGGTACAACGTCATGAACTTGGCCGGATGCCTGCATGCTATGCACAGCTTCTCCCAGTCGCTGTTATGTGACCCCCACTGCTGATCATCGAGGACATGCAGTAGAATCGCGTGGAAGTTAATGTTCATGTGTAATATATGCATCTGAAGTATTCAGGGTAGTATAGTGTTTATGTGGAGAACAGTCAGACAGATTGATATGGATTTGGTGTAAATTGCTGCGAGTATTGTATCTCCCTGTGAATTGAACTGTGATCGACCGCATTGAACATGCACATTGATAAGGACTGTACAATCTTGTGGAAGTTGTTTGTAATGTTTAAGCATATGCACCTCAAGTCAATGTGGATTGCCTCACTTTTTTCATCCATTTACACTAGCTTTTATGTTGAGAAGAATAGCCAAACTGATTGATGGATTTGGTGTAAATTGTCGGGACAGTATTGTGTCCCTCTATGAATCGAAGGCTTTCATTTAGATCAGGCGTCCGATCATTCAATTCTGTCGGAATAGACGAGAAACGTTGATTTCTTGCACCATCGAACGACTTACCCTTGCAGCTATATTCGTTACTAGAAAAGTCCAGCTCACATCTCAAAAAGAAAAGAAAAGTCCAGCTCAAGTATATAGTTTATATGCATGTTATAGATGTACTAGCAAAAGTCCCCCTGCGTTGCATCGGGAATAGCAAAATTCGCACGCGGCACTCAATCATCTATAATGATATTTCTACTATTTGTCATTATCGACAAAGGTTATCACATTTTCTTCTATTCATGACAAACATTTCTAATAATAAGAAGATGAGGTTGTGAGGCTCTAGTTGCACTGAATTGTAATACCGCATATGGTTGTCGCCACCATCCCTATTAATTTAAACTTGTTGCATACGACATTCCGCATTGTAATTCTACGGACTTTGTATGATGCCTTGCAACACCGGTGTCCCATCTACATTTGGTGTTGCGGAACAAATGCCGCTAATTAGAATAGCAGAGATCGGGAGATTTAAAATTATATTTTTAACATTATCACTACATAAATTTTGGCTCAAACTCGTTTGACCGGCCTAACTGAATTCCCAATAGGGATACATGAAATCCCGACATAATGATGTTAGTGATGAGGACATCCCTACTACACTACTACCTCCGTCATTGCAAAATGAAAACGGTGCTGTTGTGAAGCTCAAGTCCAATGAAGTCAGAATTGGACCCATTACAAGAGCTCGTGCAAAGCTACTCAAACAACAGGTGAACTTGTTCCTAAGTGATACTTTGATCGATGAGAATTTTATACAGCCTAAATCCTATTACTTATGTATGATCAGGTATGAAGAGGGAGCAAGCATCGCACGAGGAGAAGAGGAGCAGCTGGACGTGAAGCTGGACATGGAGCTGGACATGAAGCTGGACATGATGACATCACATGGAAGCGCGAGGGAGGAGAGGGAGGCATGCGCGAGGGAGGAAGACGTAGCTGTCCAGGCCGGTGCCAGGCCCGGTCCGACCGGTGGCCACGCCGGCCGACCCGGTCACAGGCCCGGTCCAACCGGCTCCCACGCTGGGAGCACCCGGTTCCGACAGGCTTCTACGCTTGTGCCATCCGGGCGGGTGTACTGAGCCACACGTCCTGCACCCGGTCACCAGCCGGTGCCAGGCCCGGTTTCAACCGGCCTGACCTGGTCCCAGACCCGGTCGACCGGCCCCTGAGCCAGCCGTGTCCGAGTTTGTCTCAACCAGATCCAATATGGGTCGGTTTTCTATGTATCTTTTCGACTCCTGGTCATCCTGAACCCCCATATAAGTGCCCAGGACGCCCCCAAATTAGGTTTAGACCATATTTAAGATAAACCCTAGTTCATAGTTGATTGCTTTGCAACTCTATCGAATTTCTACACCATATTGCATTGATTTGGTGTATGCCATGAAAGTCTTGTGTGATTTGTTGTTCCATTGGGAATTAGACGATTTCAACATACCGCTTCGTGGTCGGCAGCTACATGCGCAAGTGTGTGGAGTTGCGAATATCTTGCAGGGTTGAGAGTTGTTGCATTGGCGACAGGGAACAATCGAGTGACTTTGTTGCGTCATACAAGTTATCATCCACTTCCATCATCGTGTTATCTGCGTTGTGTTCATCCCGTGATCATCATCACCACCGTGCTTACTGAGAAGATCGGGCCACCCCTTATCATCTTGTGACAATATTTTATTCACCACCTCAGTTTGACCATCAGTTTGGGCTATGTGGTTTGATTTTTTTTTGAATCATCGCTTTTTTCAACATGTGATCCGCATAATTAGAACATATTTTAAAGTGATATATATCCATAACACATGCACTACTTTTGATACTATACAATGAGAAAGAGAACAATAATATGCTAAATAAAAAATAGCAATGAAGAAATTAATTAAAGCAGAAACCTGGGTATCGAGGTTCTTCCATCAAGTATCAGATTGTAAACAAAATTTGTAGGTTGTATTATGTTTTTTTCCAACCAGTGATTAGGATGAAATATTGCAAGAAAACAGAAACATGAGAAAATACATGTTCAAGAATTCATTCTGCAGTTCCCTTCACACACTGGTAAAAAAAAGGGCTTTAGTCCCGGTTGGTAACGGGGTTTAGTCCCGGTTGCGCAACCGGGACTAATTATGCGAGCCTAAAGGCCCATTCACGTGGGCGGCAGGCGCTCGTCGGGGCGGAGGATCTTTAGTCGCGGTTGGCCAGACCAACCGGGACTAAAGGTCTCCGCATGTTTAGGGTTTTTACCCCCCTAAATATGGTTTCTTTTTGTTGTGTTTCATTTCTTTTATATTTTATTTTGTGTTTCATTTTAATTTCAAAGAAGTTTCAGTACACATATTCTACGCTACTATATACACATTACACGTTGATGCATATGAATATACAATTTCAAACAAGAAAAATTCAAGAGGAATATATAATATTCAGTCTCGTGTGACCATATACAACTTCAAACAAGTTTCCATATACAATTTATCGCATTAGAAGGTCTTCGTCCTCGTAATAGTGTCCTCCAGTAGGATGGAGGACTTCCCTCATCAAAAATCCTGCCAATTCCTCTTGAATTGGTCGGAATCTAGCTTCTGGATTAAGATTCTTCCGCAAGTCATTCCTCCGCAAGTTTATATCCCGAGCCCTCCGCTCAGAGGTGTATCCCCGGATGAACTCACAAACATAGTATCCACATAGATTGGTCCCCGGTGGCTGATTATCCACATTAGCTAACCTTCTAAATGTTAGCCCATCTTGAAATTCACCGGTTATGTCATCTGTGAACCGTTTCCAAACCCTACAGGGCAAAGAAATTAAATGAACAAGGGAGTCATTAGTTACTTGATATCAGGAAATGATGGAAAGAGGCCGATATAGTTCGCAAATGATTGAAAATAATTACTTTTGCAGCATTAATCTTATGCCAATCCAATGCTTTGGTTTCATATTCAGAGAGTCCATGACGAGAACTCTGGAGTTGTCAAATTCAATTAATAGCAGAATCCAGTGGAACCCATGGACACGTTACATGCACAGTCATGCATAACTCATTGATTAGACTTAACATGCATGGAGTAAACAAAAGAGAATGTGCACAAGACATAAACACTCACCCAAAATGGTAAGGAAATAGAATTTGACTTTTGAGTTCCTGCTTTGTAAGAAACCGATACAAGTCTTTCTCCACGTCTTGGGGATATCTTTCTAACACATATCCATTAATGATATGTGGGTCAATGAATCCAACATCAAGGATGTTCTTTCTTTTGCATTCCCCAAGCTTCATTCTGCATAATAGCGTACACAAGAATATAGCTAGGACAATATAGTGCAGGCAATGAACAAGATGAGGTGGAGATTTAATTATAGAAATAAATCACTTACAGAACGTATCAACTCAGGATAGATTTGTCGAGCTTGCGCAGATTGAACAACTGGAACAATTCACTCTTATGAACTTGTACATGGTACTGTTTGAAGTGATGCTCCTCTCTAACTTCCGCATAAATATATTCTTTGTTGGCCTTATTTTTTATGAAATCCTTGTACCAGCGTAGCAGACTTCTCATATGTGTTGGTAGACTCGCTTCCTACGCAGGCTCGACGAGAGGCCCATTCGGCATATATGTAAATGCCACCTCACTTATTGGCGCATCCTCAAGGTCTAACAATGCACGAAGAGTCATACCGAACTCGGCCGCTCTTTCTTTGGCCGCCATTGCAGTCATTCCCTGTGCGCTAGTAGCTGCTAGGATAGCGGGGTCCAATAGTTCCATGTCCTTATCCATATCGGCTCTGAAGGACGACGTAACGGAAGGACCGGCTTCCACTTTGAGCGGGGGGGATCGATTGTCTTTTCTGTTCCCCGAGCTGGGAAACTTGTTTCCCGCATTTTTTACTACTTGCTTCTTTCTTCTCCGTCGCCGCCATGGCTTCATCCAATAATGCTACTTGCCTAAGAAATTCAAGTCCATAGTCATCTTGCTGATTCTGCGAGATTTGGGACGGTGTCGGCAAAAAATCCTTAGCCCACTTCTTTTGCTTCTCAGTATATACCGGCTTGGGCTCAGGCTCTTTTTTTGCCTTGACTTCTGCCTTCCATTTCTCATGGTGAGCAGCCGCGGCCACGTCGGTTTCCTCGACAGTAAGTTCCCAAGGTCTCGGGAGGAGAGGCTTCATTGATGGCATTGGTACCCTTGTGGTCTTTGGTACATAAGGCTCCGGGTAAATAGTCCAGGAGGGGGTTGATACGCGTAAAGCACACGTCCGTTGGGAACCCCAAGAGGAAGGTGTGATGTGTATAGCAGCAAGTTTTTCCTCAGTAAGAAACCAAGCTTATCGAACTAGTAGGAGTCAAGGAGCACGTGAAGGTTGTTGGTGGCGGAGTGTAGTGCGGCGCAACACCAGGGATTCCGGCGCCAACGTGGAACCTGCACAACACAATCAAAGTACTTTGCCCCAACGTAACAGTGAGGTTGTCAATCTCACTGGCTTGCTGTAAACAAATGATTAGATGTATAGTGCGGAAAATGATGTTTGTATGCGAAGAACAGTAAAGAACAAGTATTGCAGTAGATTGTATTCGATGTAAAAGAATGGACCGGGGTCCACAGTTCACTAGTGGTGTCTCTCCAATAAGAAATAGCATGTTGGGTGAACAAATTACAGTTGGGCAATTGACAAATAAAGAGGGAATAACAATGCACATACATATCATGATGAGTAGTGTGAAATTCAATTGGGCATTACGACAAAGTACATAGACCGCTATCCAGCATGCATCTATGCCTAAAAAGTCCACCTTCGGGTTAGCATCCGCACCCCTTCCAGTATTAAGTTGCAAACAACAGACAATTGCATTAAGTATGGTGCGTAATGTAATCAACACAAATATCCTTAGACAAAGCATTGATGTTTTATCCCTAGTGGCAACAGCACATCCACAACCTTAGAACTTTCTGTCACCGTACCAGATTAAATGGAGGCATGAACCCACTATCGAGCATAAATACTCCCTCTTGGAGTTACAAGTATCAACTTGGCCAGAGCCTCTACTAGCAACAGAGAGCATGCAAGATCATAAACAACACATATATGATAGATTGATAATCAACATAACATAGTATTCCATATTCATCGGATCCCAACAAACACAACATGTAGCATTACAAATAGATGATCTTGATCATGATAGGCAGCTCACAAGATCTAACATGATAGCACATGAGGAGAAGACGACCATCTAGCTATTGCTATGGACCCATAGTCCAGGGGTGAACTACTCACACATCAATCCGGAGGCGATCATGGCGATGAAGAGCCCTCCGAGAGATGATTCCCCTCTCCGGCAGGGTGCCGGAGGTGATCTCCTAAATCCCCCGAGATGGGATTGGCGGCGGCGGCGTCTCTGGAAGGTTTTCCGTATCGTGGCTCTCGGTACTGGTGTTTTCGCGACGAAGGCTTTAAGTAGGCGGAAGGGTAGGGTTGGAGGCGTCACGAGGGGCCCACACACCAGGGCGGCGCGGGCCCCTCCTTGGGCGCGCCGCCTTAGTGTGTCGCCACCTCATGGCCCCACTTTGTATCTCCTTCGGTCTTCTAGAAGCTTCGTGGAAAAATAAGACCCTGGGCGTTGATTTCGTCCAATTCCGAGAATATTTCCTTTGTAGGATTTCTGAAACCAAAAACAGCAGAAAACAGCAACTGGCTCTTCGGCATCTTGTCAATAGGTTAGTGCCGGAAAATGCATAAATATGACATAAAGTGTGTATAAAACATGTGAGTATCATCATTAAAGTAGCATGGAACATAAGAAATTATAGATACGTTTGATACGTATCAAGCATCCCCAAGCTTAGTTCCTACTCGCTCTCGAGTAGGTAAACGATAACAAAGATAATTTCTGAAGTGACATGCTATCATAATCTTGATCAATACTATTATGAAGCATATGAGATGAATGCAGTGATTCGAAGCAATGGTAAAGACAATGAGTAAAAAACTGAACCATATAACAAAGACTTTTCATGAATAGTACTTTCAAGACAAACATCAATAAGACTTGCATAAGAGTTAACTCATAAAGCAATAAATTCTTAGTAGAAAGCTTTGAAGCAACACAAAGGAAGATATAAGTTTCAGCGGTTGCTTTCAACTTCAACATGTATATCTCATGGATAATTGTCAACACAAAGTAATATAATGAATGCAAATAAGCAAGTATGTAGGAATCAATGCACACAGTTAACACAAGTGTTTGCTTCTAAGTTATAAAGAAGTAGGTAAACTGACTCAACATAAAAGTAAAAGAATGGCCCTTCGCAGAGGGAAGCAGGGATAAAATCATGTGCTAGAGCTTTTCAAGTTTTGAAATCATATAGAGAGCGTAAAAGTAAAATTTTGAGAGGTGTTTGTTGTTGTCAACGAATGGTAGTGGGCACTCTAACCCCCTTGCCAAACAGACTTTCAAAGAGCGGCTCCCATGAAATTTTTATTTTTGGGTGACACTCCTTCCAACCTTTGCTTTCACAAGCCATGGCTAACCGAATCCTCAGGTGCCTTCCAACAATCACATACCATGAATGAGTGTCTATTTTTTAGTTTTATTTAGATGACACTCCTCCCCACCTTTGCTTTCTCAAGCCATGGCTAACCGAATCCTCGGGTGCCTTCCAACAATCACATACCATGGAGGAGTGTCTATTTGTAAAATTAAGTTGCTTACTGACGAATAGAAGCAAAACATGTGAAGAGAATTATTAATGAAGGTTAATTAATTGGGGCTGGGAACCCCATTGCCAGCTCTTTTTGCAAAATTATTGGATAAGCGGATGAAGCCACTAGTCCATTGGTGAAAGTTGCCCAACAAGATTGAAAGATAAAACACCACATACTTCCTCATGAGCTATAAAATATTGACACAAATAAGAGGTAATAACTTTTGAATTGTTTAAAGGTAGCACACGAAGTATTTACTTGGAATGGCAGAAAAATACCATGTAGTAGGTAGGTATGGTGGACACAAATGGCATAGTTTTAGCTCAAGGATTTTGGATGCACGAGAAGTATTCCCTCTCAATACAAGGCTTTGGCTAGCAAGGTTGTTTGAAGCAAACACAAGTATGAACCGGTACAGCAAAACTTACATAAGAACATATTGCAAGCATTATAAGACTCTACATTGTCTTCCTTGTTGTTCAAACCCTCACCAGAAAATATCTAGACTCTAGAGAGACCAATCATGCAAACCAAATTTTAACAAGCTCTATGTAGTTCTTCATTAATAGGTGCAAAGTACATGATGCAAGAGCTTAAACATGATCTATTTGAGCACAACAATTGCCAAGTATCAAATTATTCAAGACATTATACCAATTACCACATGTAGCATTTTCTGTTTCCAACCATATAACAATTAACGAAGCAGTTTCAACCTTCGCCATGAACATTAAGAGTAAAGCTAAGAACACATGTGTTCATATGCAACAGCGGAGCGTGTCTCTCTCCCACACAAAGAATGCTAGGATCCGATTTTATTCAAACAAAAACAAAAACAAGAACATAAAGACGCTCCAAGTAAAGCACATAAGATGTGACGGAATAAAAATATAGTTTCACTAGAGGAGACCTGATAAGTTGCCGATGAAGAAGGGGATGCCCAAGGCATCCCCAAGCTTAGATGCTTGAGTCTTCTTGAAATATGCAGGGATGAACCACGGGGGCATCCCCAAGCTTAGAGTTTTCACTCTCCTTGATCATATTGTATCATCCTCCTCTCTTGATCCTTGAAAACTTCCTCCACACCAAACTCAAAACAAACTCATTAGATGGTTAGTGCATAATCAAAAATTCACTTGTTCAGAGGTGACATAATCATTCTTAACACTTCTGGACATTGCACAAAGCTACTGAAAGTTAATGGAACAAATAAATCCATCAAACATAGCAAAACAGACAATGCGAAATAAAAGGCAGAATCTGTCAAAACAGAACAGTCCGTAAATACGAATTTTTCTGGGGCTCTTAACTTGCTCAGATAAAAATTCTCAAATTGAATGAAAGTTGCGTACATATCTGTGGATCACTCACGTAAATTGGCAGATTTTTTTGAGTTACCTACATAGTATACTACTCAAATTCGTGACAGCAAGAAATCTGTTTTTGCGCAGTAATCCAAATCTAGTATGAACCTTACTATCAAAGACTTTACTTGGCACAACAATGCAATAAAATAAAGATAAGGAGAGGATGCTACCGTAGTAACAACTTACAAGACTCAAATATAAAACAAAAGTGCAGAAGTAAAATAATGGGTTGTCTCCCATAAGTGCTTTTCTTTAACGCCTTTCAGCTAGGCGCAGAAAGTTGTGAATCAAGTATTATCAAGAGATGAAGCATCAACATTATAATTTGTTCTAATAATAGAATCAAAATGTAACTTCATTATCTTTCTAGGGAAGTGTTCCATACCTTTCTTGAGAGGAAATTGATACTTAATATTACCTTCCTTCATATCAATAATAGCACCAACAGTTCGAAGAAAAGGTCTTCCCAAAATAATGGGACAAGATGCATTGCATTCAATATCCAAGACAACAAAATCAACGGGGACAAGGTTATTTTTAACCGTAATGCGAACATTATCAATCCTCCCCAAAGGTTTCTTTGTAGAATTATCAGCAAGATTAACATCCAAATAACAATTTTTCAATGGTGGCAAGTCAAGCATATTATATATTTTCTTAGGCATAACGGAAATACTTGCACCAAGATCACATAAAGCTTTACAATCAAAATCATTGACCTTCATCTTAATGATGGGCTCCCAACCATCTTCCAACTTCCTAGGAATAGAAGTTTCAAGTTTTAATTTATCTTCTCTAGCTTTTATGAGAGCATTTGTAATATGTTTTGTAAAGGCCAAATTTATAGCACTAGCATTAGGACTTTTAGCAAGTTTTTGCAAGAACTTAATAACTTCAGAGATATGTCAATCATCAAAATCTAAACCATTATGATCTACAACTATGGGATCATTGTCCCCAATATTTTGAAAAAATTCAGCAGTTTTATCACAAGCAGTTTCAGCAGTTTTAGTAGTTTCGGGCAGTTTTGCACGCTTTGCATTAGAAGTAGAAACATTGCCAACACCAATTATTTTACCATTAATAGTAGGAGGTGTAGCAACATGTGAAGCATTATCATTACTAGTGGTGGTAATAGTCCAAACTTTGGCTACATTATTCTCTTTAGCATTTTCTTCTCTTTCCCACCTAGCACGCAGTTCGGCCATCAATCTAATATTCTCATTAATTCGAACTTGGATGGCGTTTTCTGTAGCAAATGACTTAATATCTTTAGTTTCATTAGGCATAACTTTCAGTTTCAAAAGATCAACATCAGCAGCAAGACTATCAACTTTAGAAGCAAGAATATCAATTTTACCAAGCTTTTCTTCAATAGATTTATTAAAAGCAGTTTGTGTACTAATAAATTCTTTAAGCATGGCTTCAAGACCAGGGGGTACATTCCTATTATTGTTGTAAGAATTCCCATAAGAATTACCATAAGCATTACCATTATTAGAAGGATATGGTCTATAGTTGTTACTAGAATTATTCCTATAAGCATTGTTGTTGAAATTATTATTTTTAATGAAGTTTACATCAACATGCTCTTCTTGAGCAACCAATGAAGCTAAAGGGACATTATTAGGATCAACATTAGATCTACCATTCACAAGCATAGACATAATAGCATCAATCTTATCACTCAAGGAGGAGGTTTCTTCAACAGAATTTACCTTCTTACCTTGTGGAGCTCTTTCCGTGTGCCATTCAGAGTAATTTATCATCATATTATCAAGAAGCTTCGTTGCGGCGCCTAGACTGATGGACATAAAAGTACCTCCAGCAGCTGAATCCAATAGGTTCCGCGAAGAAAAATTCAGTCGTGCATAAAAGGTTTGGATGATCATCCAAGTAGTCAGTCCATGGGTTGGGCAATTTTTAACCAAAGATTTCATTCTTTCCCATGCTTGGGCAACATGCTCATTATCCAATTGCTTAAAATTCATTATGCTACTTCTCAAAGATATAATTTTAGCAGGAGGATAATATCTAACAATGAAAGCATCCTTACATTTAGTCCATGAATCAATACTATTCTTAGCCAAAGATAGCAACCAATCTTTAGCTCTTCCTGTTAATGAGAAAGGAAACAATTTTAATTTTATAATGTCACCATCTACATCCTTATACTTTTGCATTTCACATAGTTCAACAAAATTATTAAGATGGGTCGCAGCATCATCAGAACTAACACCAGAAAATTGCTCTCTCATAACAAGATTTAGTAAAGCAGGTTTAATTTCAAAGAATTCTGCTGTAGTAGCAGGTGGAGCAATAGGTGTGCATAAGAAATCATTATTATTTATGCTAGTGAAGTCACACAACTTAGTATTTTCAGGAGTACCCATTTTAGTAGTAGTAAATAAAGCAAACTAAATAAAGTAAATGCAAGTAACTAATTTTTTGTGTTTTTAATATGGAGAACGCAAACAAGATAGTAAATAAAGTAAAGCAAGTAACTAAATTTTTTGTATTTTTGATATAAAGCAAAAAAAAGCAGTAAATAAAATAAAGTAAAGCAAGACAAAAACAAAGTAAATAGATTGGAAGTGGAGACTCCCCTTGCAGCGTGTCTTGATCTCCCCGGCAACGGCCAGAAAAAGAGCTTGATACGCGTACAACACGCGTCCGTTGGGAACCCCAAGAGGAAGGTGTGATGCGAACAGCAGCAAGTTTTCCCTTAGTAAGAAACCAAGGTTATCGAACCAGTAGGAGTCAAGGAAGCACGTGATGGTTGATGGTGGCGGAGTGTAGTGCGGCGCAACACGAGGGATTCCGGCGCCAACGTGGAACCTGCACAACACAATCAAGATACTTTTCCCCAACGTAACAGTGAGGTTGTCAATCTCACCGGCTTGCTAAAAACAAAGGATTAGATGTATAATGTGGAAGATGATGTTTGCGAAGAACAGTAAGAACAAGTATTGCAGTAGATTGTATTCGATGTAAAAGAATGGCCCGGGGTCCACAGTTCACTAGTGGTGTCTCTCCAATAAGAAATAGCTTGTTGGGTGAACAAATTATAGTTGGGTGATACGCGTACAGCACGCGTCCGTTGGGAACCCCAAGAGGAAGGTGTGATGCGTACAGCGGCAAGTTTTCCCTCAGTATGAAACCAAGGTGTATCGAACCAGTAGGAGCCAAGAAGCACGTTGAAGGTTGATGGCGGCGGGATATAGTGCGGCGCAACACCAGAGATTCCGGCGCCAACGTGGAACCTGCACAACACAACCAAAGTACTTTGCCCCAACGAAACAGCGAGGTTGTCAATCTCACCGGCTTGCTGTAACAAAGGATTAGATGTATAGTGTGGATGATGATTGTTTGCAGAAAAACAAAGAGAACAAAGATTGCAGTAGATTGTATTTCAGTATGGAGAATTGGACCGGGGTCCACAGTTCACTAGAGGTGTCTCTCCCATAAGATAAACAGCATGTTGGGTGAACAAATTACAGTTGGGCAATTGACAAATAAAGAGGGCATGACCATGCACATACATATTATGATGAGTATTGTGAGATTTAATTGGGAATTACGACAAAGTACATAGACCGCTATCCAGCATGCATCTATGCCTAAAAAGTCCACCTTCAGGTTATCATCCGAACCCCCTCCAGTATTAAGTTGCTAACAACAGACAATTGCATTAAGTATTGCGCGTAATGTAATCAGTAACTACGTCCTTGAACATAGCACTAATGTTTTATCCCTAGTGGCAACAGCACATCCATAATCTTAGAGATTTCTGTCACTTCCCCAGATTCACGGAGACATGAACCCACTATCGAGCATAAATACTCCCTCTTGGAGTTACAACCATCTACTTGGCCAGAGCATCTACTAGTAACGGAGAGCATGCAAGATCATAAACAACACATAGACATAACTTTGATAATCAACATAACAAGTTTTCTCTATTCATCGGATCCCAACAAACGCAACATATAGAATTACAGATAGATGATCTTGATCATGTTAGGCAGCTCACAAGATCCGACAATTAAGCACAATGGGGAGAAGACAGCCATCTAGCTACTGCTATGGACCCATAGTCCAGGGGTAGACTACTCACACATCACTCCGGAGGCGACCATGGCGGCGTAGAGTCCTCCGGGAGATGATTCCCCTCTCCGGCAGGGTGCCGGAGGCGATCGCCTGAATCCCCCAAGATGGGATTGGCGGCGGCGGCGTCTCAGTAAGGTTTTCCGTATCGTGGCTCTCGGTACTGGGGGTTTCGCGACGGAGGCTTTAAGTAGGCGGAAGGGCAGGTCAAGAGGCGGCACGAGGGGCCCACACCCTAGGTCGGGGCGGCCAGGGCTTGGGCCGCGCCGCCCTATGGTGTCGCCACCTCGTGGCCCCACTTCGTCTTCTCTTCGGTCTTCTGGAAGCTTCGTGGCAAAATAGGACCCTGGGCGTTGATTTCGTCCAATTCCGAGAATATTTCATTACTAGGATTTCTGAAACCAAAAACAGCAGAAAACAAAGAATCGGCACTTCGGCATCTTGTTAATAGGTTAGTTCCAGAAAATGCACGAATATGACATAAAGTGTGCATAAAACATGTAGATATCATCAATAATGTGGCATGGAACATAAGAAATTATCGATACGTCGGAGACGTATCAGCATCCCCAAGCTTAGTTCTGCTCGTCCCGAGCAGGTAAAACGATAACAAAGATAATTTCTGGAGTGACATGCCATCATAACCTTGATCATACTATTTGTAAAGCATATGTAGTGAATGCAGTGATCAAAACAATGTATATGACATGAGTAAACAAGTAAATCATATAGCAAAGACTTTTCATGAATAGTACTTCAAGACAAGCATCAATAAGTCTTGCATAAGAGTTAACTCATAAAGCAATAATTCAAAGTAAAGGTATTGAAGCAACACAAAGGAAGATTAAGTTTCAGCAGTTGCTTTCAACTTGTAACATGTATGTCTCATGGATATTGTCAACATAGAGTAATATAATAAGTGCAATATGAAAGTATGTAGGAATCAATGCACAGTTCACACAAGTGTTTGCTTCTTGAGGTGGAGAGAAATAGGTGAACTGACTCAACAATGAAAGTAAAAGAATGGTCCTCCATAGAGGAAAAGCATCGATTGCTATATTTGTGCTAGAGCTTTGATTTTGAAAACATGAAACAATTTTGTCAACGGTAGTAATAAAGCATATGTATTATGTAAATTATATCTTACAAGTTGCAAGCCTCATGCATAGTATACTAATAGTGCCCGCACCTTGTCCTAATTAGCTTGGACTACCGGATCATCGCAATACACATGTTTTAACCAAGTGTCACAAAGGGGTACCTCTATGCCGCCTGTACAAAGGTCTAAGGAGAAAGCTCGCATTGGATTTCTCGCTATTGATTATTCTCAACTTAGACATCCATACCGGGACAACATAGATAACAGATAATGGACTCCTCTTTTATGCATAAGCATGTAACAACAATTAATAATTTTCTCATATGAGATTGAGGATATATGTCCAAAACTGAAACTTCCACCATGGATCATGGCTTTAGTTAGCGGCCCAATGTTCTTCTCTAACAATATGCATGCTTAACCATAAGGTGGTAGATCTCTCTTACTTCAGACAAGACGAACATGCATAGCAACTCACATGAAATTCAACAAAGAGTAGTTGATGGCGTCCCCAGTGAACATGGTTATCGCACAACAAGCAACTTAATAAGAGATAAAGTGCATAAGTACATATTCAATACCACAATAGTTTTTAAGCTATTTGTCCCATGAGCTATATATTGCAAAGGTGAATGATGGAATTTTAAAGGTAGCACTCAAGCAATTTACTTTGGAATGGCAGAAAATACCATGTAGTAGGTAGGTATGGTGGACACAAATGGCATAGTGGTTGGCTCAAGTATTTTGGATGCATGAGAGGTATTCCCTCTCGATACAAGGCTTAGGCTAGCAAGGCTATTTTGAAACAAACACAAGGATGAACCGGTGCAGCAAAACTCACATAAAAGACACATTGTAAACATTATAAGACTCTACACCGTCTTCCTTGTTGTTCAAACTCAATACTAGAAATTATCTAGACCTTAGAGAGACCAAATATGCAAACCAAATTTTAGCATGCTCTATGTATTTCTTCATTAATGGGTGCAAAGCATATGATGCAAGAGCTTAAACATGAGCACAACAATTGCCAAGTATCACATTATCCAAGACATTATAGCAATTTACTACATGTATCATTTTCCAATTCCAACCATATAACAATTTAACGAAGAAGAAACTTCGCCATGAATACTATGAGTAGAGCCTAAGGACATACTTGTCCATATGCTACAGCGGAGCGTGTCTCTCTCCCATAAAGTGAATGCTAGGATCCATTTTATTCAAACAAAACAAAAACAAAAACAAACCGATGCTCCAAGCAAAGCACATAAGATGTGATGGAATAAAAATATAGTTTTAGGGGAGGAACCTGATAATGTTGTCGATGAAGAAGGGGATGCCTTGGGCATCCCCAAGCTTAGACGCTTGAGTCTTCTTAGAATATGCAGGGGTGAACCACCGGGGCATCCCCAAGCTTAGAGCTTTCACTCTCCTTGATCATGTTGCATCATACTCCTCTCTTGATCCTTGAAAACTTCCTCCACACCAAACTTAGAACAACTCATTAGAGGATTATTGGACAATAAAAATTAATATGTTCAGAGGTGACACAATCATTGTTAACACTTCTAGACATTGCATAAAGCTACTGGACATTAATGGATCAAAGAAATTCATCCAACATAGCAAAAGAGGCAATGCGAAATAAAAGGCAGAATCTGTCAAAACAGAACAGTTCGTATTGACGAATTTTATCGAGGCACCAGACTTGCTCAAATGAAAATGCTCAAATTGAATGAAAGTTGCGTACATATCTGAGGATCACTCACGTAAATTGGCATAATTTTCTGAGTTACCTACAGAGAAAACAGCCCAGATTCGTGACAGCAAAGAAATCTGTTTCTGCGCAGTAATCCACATCTAGTATGAACTTTACTATCAACGACTTTACTTGGCACAACAAAACACTAAACTAAGATAAGGAGAGGTTGCTACAGTAGTAAACAACTTCCAAGACACAAAATAAAAACAAAGTACTGTAGTAAAAACCATGGGTTGTCTCCCATAAGCGCTTTTCTTTAACGCCTTTCAGCTAGGCGCAGAAAGTGTATATCAAGTATTATCAAGAGATGGTGTGTCAACCTTACCTTGGGCTTTACCCTTACCTTTCTTGTTGTTTTTCTTTCCCTTTGATTTAGGAAATATATGATTTCCCCCCGGTGTAGAGGTGAATTCCAGGGTGCCTTCTCCCACATCAATGACTGCTCCCAATAGTTTCAGCAGGGATCTTCCGAATGTGATTTTTCCTGTCCCTACACATTCAATAACAAGATAATCAATGGATATTGTTCTTCCAAGAATGGTTGTATGCACACCTGCGGCTATTCCCTTAGGAATTATAACAGAGTTATCAATGAGAGTTATTTCTTCTCCTCCTTCATCAACTCCCCAAAGTTTCAAAGATTTATAAATGCTCTCAGGTATAAGGCAAAATTCAGACATAATATCACAGTTGGCACGAAGAGTTTGATTACCGATAACAAATTTAACAGTAGGATCCCATAATGAAGGTTTAGAGTTCACTAAAACTTGTTCAAGACGATTACGAACATGGTGATAGTTGTCATCCAAGCGAGATGTACTTATCTCGAGATTGTTTAATCTATTATAAATGCTAATAAGGGCTGAATCAAAGTTATTAGCTGAATCATGTGATGCAACCAACTTCTTTATGGCATTAAAAGCTTGATCCCCATTGCAATGAAGGAAATCTCCTCCCACTAAAGCATCCAAAGCATATCTATAGCGAATCATAAGACCAAAATAAAAATTACTAAGGAGCAAACTTAGAGTCATTTGAGGTTCAGTTTTACGATAAGAAGTAAAAATTCTAGACCAAGCATCCTTAAAACTCTCCTCATCCCCTTGTTTAAAAGTGAAGACTAATTCTTTAGGCGAAGAAGTAACAGGTTCAGAGCTAGACATGGTAACAAAAGTAACTAATTTTTTTGTATTTTTAATATAGAGTGCAAGACAGTAAATAAAGCAAACTAGATAAAGTAAATGCAAGTAACTAATTTTTTTGTGTTTTTGATATAGCAAACAAGATAGCAAATAAAGTAAAACTAGCAACTAATTTTTTTGTATTTTGATTTAGTGCAGCAAACAAAGTAGTAAATAAAACTAAGCAAGACAAAAACAAAGTAAAGAGATTGCGATGTGGAGACTCCCCTTGCAGCGTGTCTTGATCTCCCCGGCAACGGCGCCAGAAAAAGTGCTTGATACGCGTACAGCACGCGTCCGTTGGGAACCCCAAGAGGAAGGTGTGATGCGTACAGCGGCAAGTTTTCCCTCAGTATGAAACCAAGGTTTATCGAACCAGTAGGAGCCAAGAAGCACGTTGAAGGTTGATGGCGGCGGGATGTAGTGCGGCGCAACACCAGAGATTTCGGCGCCAACGTGGAACCTGCACAACACAACCAAAGTACTTTGCCCCAACGAAACAGCGAGGTTGTCAATCTCACCGGCTTGCTGTAACAAAGGATTAGATGTATAGTGTGGATGATGATTGTTTGCAGAAAAACAGTAGAACAGTATTGCAGTAGATTGTATTTCAGTATAGAGAATTGGACCGGGGTCCACAGTTCACTAGAGGTGTCTCTCCCATAAGATAAACAACATGTTGGGTGAACAAATTACAGTTGGGCAATTGACAAATAAAGAGGGCATGACCATGCACATACATATTATGATGAGTATTGTGAGATTTAATTGGGCATTACGACAAAGTACATAGACCGCTATCCAGCATGCATCTATGCCTAAAAAGTCCACCTTCAGGTTATCATCCGAACCCCCTCCAGTATTAAGTTGCTAACAACAGACAATTGCATTAAGTATTGCGCGTAATGTAATCAGTAACTACGTCCTTGAACATAGCACTAATATTTTATCCCTAGTGGCAACAGCACATCCATAATCTTAGAGATTTCTGTCACTTCCCCAGATTCACGGAGACATGAACCCACTATCGAGCATAAATACTCCCTCTTGGAGTTACAACCATCTACTTGGCCAGAGCATCTACTAGTAACGGAGAGCATGCAAGATCATAAACAACACATAGACATAACTTTGATAATCAACATAACAAGTATTCTCTATTCATCGGATCCCAACAAACGCAACATATAGAATTACAGATAGATGATCTTGATCATGTTAGGCAGCTCACAAGATCCGACAATTAAGCACAATGGGGAGAAGACAACCATCTAGCTACTGCTATGGACCCATAGTCCAGGGGTAGACTACTCACACATCACTCCGGAGGTGACCATGGCGGCGTAGAGTCCTCCGGGAGATGATTCCCCTCTCCGGCAGGGTGCCGGAGGCGATCTCCTGAATCCCCCGAGATGGGATTGGCGGCGGCGGTGTCTCAGTAAGGTTTTCCGTATCGTGGCTCTCGGTACTGGGGGTTTCGCGACGGAGGCTTTAAGTAGGCGGAAGGGCAGGTCAAGAGGCGGCACGAGGGGCCCACACCCTAGGTCGGTGCGGCCAGGGCTTGGGCCGCGCCGCCCTATGGTGTCGCCACCTCGTGGCCCCACTTCGTCTTCTCTTCGGTCTTCTGGAAGCTTCGTGGCAAAATAGGACCCTGGGCGTCGATTTCGTCCAATTCCGAGAATATTTCGTTACTAGGATTTCTGAAACCAAAAATAGCAGAAAACAACAACTGGCACTTCGGCATCTTGTTAATAGGTTAGTTCCAGAAAATGCACGAATATGACATAAAGTGTGCATAAAACATGTAGATATCATCAATAATGTGGCATGGAACATAAGAAATTATCGATACGTCGGAGACGTATCATTGGGCAATTGACAAATAGAGAGGGCATGACAATGCACATACATATTATGATGAGTAGTGTGAAATTCAATTGGGCATTACGACAAATTACATAGACCGCTATCCAGCATGCATCTATGCCTAAAAAGTCCACCTTCGGGTTAGCATCCGCACCCCTTCCAGTATTAAGTTGCAAACAACAAACAATTGCATTAAGTATGGTGCGTAATGTAATCAACACAAATATCCTTAGACAAAGCATTGATGTTTTATCCCTAGTGGCAACAGCACATCCACAACCTTAGAACTTTCTGTCACTGTCCCAGATTTAATGGAGGCATGCACCCACTATCGAGCATAAATACTCCCTCTTGGAGTTACAAGTATCAACTTGGCCAGAGCCTCTACTAGCAACGGAGAGCATGCAAGATCATAAACAACACATAGATGATAGATGATAATCAACATAACATAGTATTCCATATTCATCGGATCCCAACAAACGCAACATGTAGCATTACAAATAGATGATCTTGATCATGATATGCAGCTCACAAGATCGAACAATGATAGCACATGAGGAGAAGACAACCATCTAGCTAGTGCTATGGACCCATAGTCCAGGGGTGAACTACTCACACATCACTCCGGAGGCGATCATGGCGATGAAGAGTCCTCCGGGAGATGATTCCCCTCTCCGGCAGGGTGTCGGAGGCGATCTCCTGAATCCCCCGAGATGGAATTGGCGGCGGCGGCGTCTCTGGAAGGTTTTCCGTATCGTGGCTCTCGGTACTGGGGTTTTCTCGATGAAGGCTTCTTATAGGTGGAAGGGTAGGTTTAGGGGCGACACGAGGGCCCCACACAACAAGGCGGCGCGGGCCCAGCCCTGGCCGCGTGGCCCTGGCGTGGCGGCGCCTCGTCGCCCCACTTCGTATCCCTCTCGGTCTTCTGGAAGCTTCGTGGAAAAATAAGACCCTGGGCGTTGATTTCGTCCAATTCCGAGAATATTTCCTTTGTAGGATTTCTGAAACCAAAAACAACAGAAAACAACAACTTGCTCTTCGGCATCTTATTAATAGGTTAGTGCTGGAAAATGCATAAATATGACATAAATTATGTATAAAACATGTGACTATCATAAATAAAGTAGCATGGAACATAAGAAATTATAGATACGTTTGAGACGTTTCAGAAGAACAGTAAAGAACAAGTATTGCAGTAGATTGTATTCGATGTAAAAGAATGGACCGGGGTCCACAGTTCACTAGTGGTGTCTCTCCAATAAGAAATAGCATGTTGGGTGAACAAATTACAGTTGGGCAATTGACAAATAAAGAGGGCATAACAATGCACATACATATCATGATGAGTAGTGTGAAATTCAATTGGGCATTACGACAAAGTACATAGACCGCTATCCAGCATGCATCTATGCCTAAAAAGTCCACCTTCAGGTTAGCATCCGCACCCCTTCCAGTATTAAGTTGCAAACAACAGACAATTGCATTAAGTATGGTGCGTAATGTAATCAACACAAATATCCTTAGACAAAGCATTGATGTTTTATCCCTAGTGGCAACAGCAGATCCACAACCTTAGAACTTTCTGTCACTTTCCCAGATTAAATGGAGGCATGAACCCACTATCGAGCATAAATACTCCCTCTTGGAGTTACAAGTATCAACTTGGCCAGAGCCTCTACTAGCAACAGAGAGCATGCAAGATCATAAACAACACATATATGATAGATTGATAATCAACATAACATAGTATTCCATATTCATCGGATCCCAACAAACACAACATGTAGCATTACAAATAGATGATCTTGATCATGATAGGCAGCTCACAAGATCTAACATGATAGCACATGAGGAGAAGACGACCATCTAGCTACTACTATGGACCCATAGTCCAGGGGTGAACTACTCACACATCAATCCGGAGGCGATCTTGGCGATGAAGAGCCCTCCAGGAGATGATTCCCCTCTCCGGCGGGGTGCCGGAGGCGATCTCCTGAATCCCCCGAGATGGGATTGGCGGCGGCGGCGTCTCTGGAAGGTTTTCCGTATCGTGGCTCTCGGTACTAGTGTTTTCGCGACGAAGGCTTTAAGTAGGCGGAAGGGTAGGGTTGGAGGCGTCACGAGGGGCCCACACACCAGGGCGGCGCGGGCCCCTCTTTGGCCGCGCCGCCTTTGTGTGTCGCCACCTCGTGGCCCCACTTCGTATCTCCTTCGGTCTTCTGGAAGCTTCGTGGAAAAATAAGACCCTGGGCGTTGATTTCGTCCAATTCCGAGAATATTTCCTTTGTAGGATTTCTGAAACCAAAAACAGCAGAAAAACAAGAATCGGCTCTTCGGCATCTTGTCAATAGGTTAGTGCCGGAAAATGCATAAATATGACATAAAGTGTGTATAAAACATGTGAGTATCATTATAAAAGTAGCATGGAACATAAGAAATTATAGATACGTTTGAGACGTATCAGGGGTTGCCTTGCTATCCTTCGTAACCCCCTGCTTCTGCTTCTTCCTCACGGAGGTGGACTGGGTGGTGGCGTACCCGCCGGAGGCGGACTGGGGGGCGGTGGCTTCTTACCCGCCGGAGGTGGATTTGGGGCGGCATCGGCTGACGTGAAGGAGGTGTAGGTAGACCACCACCCCAACCACCACCACCGGAGGGGGGTGGACTTGTTGGGTGATTCCTCGGGGTCGGTGGCCTTGGCGCCTCGCCTGGAAACTTGATGTACTTCTTTTTCCATAGAACAAATTAGCGCTTGACATCTCGAAGTTTTTTCTCCCCTTCGGGTGTAGCATAGTCAATCTCCAGGTCCTCGGACCCTTGGACTATCTCTTCCACCATGACACGAGCATAGCCATCTGCAATGGGGTTGTTGCAGTGGAGTGCTCCAGGTGTACAAGGTAAAGCGCTGCCGATCGCTACCTTCATGGAAATGTTCCCCATTGGATAATGCAACTCACATTCTTTCATCTCCTTTACATCGTCCACGGGATAGTGAGGCTCCGATGCACTAAAATCGATCGCCGGTGCATTAGCACCACCCGGGGCCTCCGTGGAAGCCACGCTGCTTCTCCGCAGCTGGCTGCACGATCTTCATGTGGCCCTTCCGATCGTTTGTCTTTTACAATTTCCTGCACCATCTGCTTCAACTCAAATATTTCCACTTCCATCCTCCCCATACGGTCTGCATCCCATTCCGACTTTCTCTTACGACTTTTGTAACTATACGGGTCATTGTCCTGGGGAAACCCTACTTTCCACGGAATGGCGCCTTTGCCTCGTACACGTCCTGGGTGTTCAGGATTCCCGAGGGCTATTGTCAGCGCGTCGTTCTCTCTGTTGAACTTGATCTTCCCCTCTTGAGCTTCGGCCATTGCTTTAATAAGGGCGTCGGTGGGAGTAAACACTTTCTTCCGGTGAACACACCTCCCTGTTTTCGGGTCTAGCGATCCCCCATGCCTGTACCGCCAGCTTTTGGCCCGTGGGTCCCATCCCTCTGTACCCTCGTGCCCTCAGATCGTTCTCCATCTTCTCCCACTTAGGCTCCAAAGTGCGGTATCTGTTGGAGATATGCCCAATGTAACATCCCAAGAGTAACACCTTTATCCCTTTTACTTTCTTGCATTGTTGTCATACCATCATGTTGCATTCATCCATATCACCACATTTGGCTTTTATAAAATTGCATTTGCTTTTGGTTTTTCTTTGCTGCTTGTTGTTCCCTCCTTCTTCTTGGTTCATCCCCTCCTCTTGTGATGTTCCAAGAAAAGCACCATACATCTTCCCCATCTCTTAAACCCTAAAACAAAAAGGTCATGACCAAATTTTCTGAAATTTGGTACCAACCCTAACTTCTCTTTGCTAACCAACTTGAAACTGATTTGGAGATACTCCATACCAAGGTTTGGTTAGTTTATAAATCACCCAAATAATTTGTACATAAAATCATGGAGTTTACATTTATTTTAACTCCATGCATTTTTTTCCTCTTTTAATGTTATCCTTCTTTCTTCATCACATGTATATGTGAATTCTCTCATATTCTTTCCTCTTCTCATTCAAACATTTCTTACCTCCATTTAATAAAACAGTTTTTATTTTAGAGGAGAAAATAAAAACAGAAAATAAAAAGAAGAAAAGAAGAGAGAAAGAAAAATAAAAGAAACCTAACCTAAACCCTATCTAAATCTGGCCGGCAGGCCCATCTCTCATCTCACCCGGCCATCTCTCTCTCTTCCCAAATATAGCAAACACCCTCTCTCTCTCCCTCACTTTACATGTGAGGATAACCCCCCATATCAGGCCATATCACCCTGGTAGCTCCACGCCACCTCTCCTCTTCATCCACCGGCCACCATGCCCCTCTCTTAAGCAACACCAACAGCCCAGACCTAACCCTACCATCTTCCTCCTCCTCCAAAGCAAGCCGCCGCCACCATCCTCTCCATCCCGGCCACAAAAACTTCTGCAGCAACACCACGCCGCCGGCCACCACTTCGATGCCATGACTACCTCCTCTGTGACCTGAGCGTGTAGGAGAACCACGCCGCCCTCCTCTCCTCCCTGGAGCCTTGTGAGCAGCAGCAGGCCGAGTTCATCGACGCCGTCGCCAACATCTACCCGGTCTTTTCTTCCACGACGCCGGCAGCTCCTCCGCCGCTTCTTTCTTCTCGTCGACGACACCACCGAGGTGAGCATCAACAGCAGCCACACCTCTTCTATCTCCCCTGCTTGCCCCATGCACCTGGTTCGAGGAAGAGATGCAAGAAAACGAAAAACGAGATCGAGTCCACATAAAAACGCCCAGTTTTTCCATCTCACAGCACCCTGTCTTTCGACGCATCTCACCGCCGGTACAGGCCACCTCAGTGCGAGATCTTTGCACCGTTGCAAAGCCACGACAAAGGGCTACAACTTTCATGTTCACAACTTCCTCTGATTCGCAGTAATTCTGTCGCCATCGTCGCTCGAAGTTGGGACCAGAAACTGGTTCCCAGATCTCGCAGTTCTCTCTGCGACGTGTACCCGTTTTCCGACGATCGCCGTAGCCACGAAAGTGCACCAAATTGCCACCTCTCTGTCACAATCAAATCCTGGTACATCCTTGCTCAACTACTTCAGAGCCTCACCTAGCAACGCCAGATCTGTCGCACTTGTAACTTTAAAAACTGTGCAGAAACGCATCTACAGGAAACACAGCTGTTCGTTTTTCAGTTTCCACTGTCAGTATTCAGTTAACCGTGGTACAATACTTCACTTTGTTTGAACCCTGTTTTTGTACAAATCCTTCACAGCAGCACACTGTCACCACCTCTGATCCTTGCCCAGCTCGGCCTGCGTTCAAATCCTGGCCGGCACAGGATTAAAAACCCCTTTTTGCACAACTGTTGTTCATCAAATTTTTGCCCCTGCCTATTTTCAAACGTTTTAAAATTGCATTTTCCAAAATCCAAATCACACAAACTTTATATGCTGGAGTATCAGAAAAACATGATCTATCCATCTATTAATTTTTGTTCCAACTTTTGAACAACTAAAATTGTGCCCATTTTCAAATCTGGACTAAAATTGATAATTAATGCATAGATCATACCTTCCTCTCTACAACTTCGAATTTGACAAACTTTATATCGAAATGCATCAGAAAAACATGAGGATTTCAAATATCATCATGTCATGCATCATTGACATCATCTCTGGTTCGATCAAATTAAAATTGCAAAACTTGAACTAAATGTTATGTGAGGGTGTTCCATTATTTCTATGCTACTTTGAGCACCCCACTTAATTTTGCTATACATGAAATCTTGCACAAATCATCTTGCCATGTCATCATGCATCATATTGCGCATTGCACTTGTATTGATTTGTGCTATTACTTCCTTGTATGTGCTATTTGGTCCTTCTCGAGTAGACGCCGACGCAGAGCAGTACGAGCAGGAGTACGAGTTCCCTCTGGAGGATCGTGTTAGTGCTTCTACCTCTGATCGGACAGGCGAGCCCACCCCTTCACCTATTTTACATTTTCATGCTCTTTTGATCTATTGCTATCGCTATGTTGCGATTCTGTTGTGTCACGTGTCCTATTCCACCTGTTACCCTATATAACCAAATTACACCTCCTCGCCCTACCCATTGTTTGTTGTTTGCCAGCTTCGCGAGTCGTAGGCGAGTTTAGGGTTTTGTTGATATCTCGAAATGTTCGGGATATCTTGTTGGGTAGTTGTTTACTTGCTGTATCTGTTGTTGGAGATATTCATGGCTCACCCTAATGATAATATTAAAATGGATAAGAAGAGGCATCGGTGGGTCAACTGTATATTTTGGTTTTACCATGGCTCACTTGTGTCCAATTTTATAATTAGGATGAGTTCTTGTTTTCTGATCCAAGACTGAGCGCACTAACCACACGTGGGAGGTTTCACTGGGGCCCCCCTCGACCTATTACCGGAACTGCTTCCACTGTCCAAGTGCCACAACTAGTTCGTAACGTTTTGTTTCTCCCGGGCGTGCAAGCTTGTTTCTTTGTGGTCCGATGTTATGGAGTTTCTTTTGGGGAAGCTGTGTGCCTTGTAACCCCGTTGTCTCTTGCACGCTCGTAGGTTGCGGTGCCACTGCGAAGTGGTCATCCCGATGGGCACTGTCCACCTAGCACGCAGTCGCACATAGCTAGGTCCGCCTCGAAGTTTCGCCGGACTTCGGTACGGGTTTAACCTAGTTAGGTGGCTTCTTGGACTTGGTCTGTGGTGAAGGGAGGGGTTGTGATGCGAGGTTTCGCTGGCAAGTTTTCTCAAAACCCTTGCTTGTGGAGTCGGACATGCGTGTATGGGTACAGTAGTGCATCCCTGCAGGGTGAAATCTTATCGATAAGCCGTGTCCGCGGTTATGGACGACTTGGAGATGTTTAACTCGATCATAGAACAACTTACACCTTATTGCCTGTTGTTAATAATTTGCTAATAAAACTTTTTCAAAAGTGTGAGTGCCTTTGCAACACCTCTTGGCGAAGGGGAGTCGCATTGGCTGGGTTTTGTTTGCAGAGTATAGAACTGCTAGATTATGCGCTCCCTCACCTTCTCTGATAGACGAATGTTGTAGCGTGTCTCTATTGGTTAGTTGCTTTGCTGCCGCTAAACCCCACATATAGCCGGGCGAAGTTTACACCGCCCACCAGCAAGCATAGCTGGTCTTGTCTCGCAAGTACGTGCCATTGGTACTTACCCTCGTTTTTCTCCCTCTTTTTCCGGAACCCGCTTTTCGACAAACAGGTACGACAGATGATGAGCAGTACGCAGGTGGCTACTTTGATGAGTTCACGGATGACGACTTCGTTGCGTAGCAGGATCGTTCCTAAGGCAGCAGCATGTGGCTTGTTGGTTATGGAAACACTGCTTGATTATCTTCAGGACTCTTAGTCCCATTTGGTTCTTGTCTGTACCCAGACCATTTGGCTATCTTATGTATGATGTAATGTTGGGACATGTGTCCTCTGAGTGTCATTTGGATCTTGCTCATTAGAGCGTTGCTATATATATGAACCTTATTTCCATCTTTTGTGTCGTACATAGTCATGTTGTGATATTCAAGCTGTATTCTACCCTCGTATCCTGTGCACAGTGTGTGTATGTGTGAAGTGCACAGGAAGGTGAAGCACTCAGGCTTGGAAAGCCTATCGTGAGCCTTTGAGGTGGGTGTTGTGTGCATGGGCGTGTCGAGCTGTTGCTTGGCCTACCCATATGCTTGGGAATGCGAGGCGACCTCACGGTCCTTTGTAGTGACCTCATGCACATAAACCCCTCTTACCTGCGCGCTCTGGGTTTTTCCTACTCCTGGGGCTTACAGACTTGGTATCAGAGCAGGACTGCCTTTAGGAGCCCTTGCAGCGGACGAAGTTGTGTCTAGAAACTCATATTTTAGTAGCTACATAGGAAAATTTTATGCGCGAGAGTAGGAATTCATTTTATTTCTTACCCCACCCACCCACCCTCTGGTGAGGAAGAGCAACGGTTTTACTCTATTCTTATCTTGTTTCACCTAGGCTTGGACGTGTTCGGGGAAACCATAGTGCCATAGGGAAAAATGTGTTTTTGAAACTTTTCTGTACTATGGTTGCTTCAATATCATCTGCTGTCAATCTCCACATATAATCTGTTCCGTTGCAATGTTGGTATTTTCATGCCAACATGCTCTCTCCGTTGTGTTGGTGCTATCTCGACCACTTCCTTGTTCCGGTGCATACATCAACCTTCCTTCTCCGGAGTTGTTTCGTCAAGCTCTTTACTTGTTGTTCTCTTCCAATATGCATAACAAGTGCTCACACGACCCAATTTATTGGCACTTGTTACTGCTAAAATTCTGTATAGCTACATATCACTATCTTGCGAGATTTGTGAAATATTCTTGTTGCTATCGTTCTAACCTTCTACATGCTATGGATAGCTCTCGTGTGCTTGAATTCTTGTACATTGATGATAGCCTTGTCATGTCTCTTGTTATCTTCTGAAGTTCCCGTTAAGCACTAATATTGGGTTTTTCATTATCCATGATTGCGCTAACCTTGGTGTCCTTACTCAGAATGGAGAGTGGTGAAGATGTTCCTCCACCTGAAGTGGACCAAGCTCTGGTTAAAATGGCGCAAGTCCTAAATCAGATGCAGATAAGCCAAGACAAAATCAATGGTGGCAATGCACGTGTCACTATTCAAGAGTTTCTCCAGCTCAACCCGCGCACTTTTGATGTCACCGCAGAGCCAATTGATGCTGATGATTGGTTACGCGAGATGAACAAGACCATTAGTGTGACACATGTGGCTGATGAGGACCGTGTTCCTTATGTGACATATCTTCTTCGTGGAGTTTCAGCTGCATGGTGGGACAATCATCTGCTGATGAAAGCACCAGATGCAATCACTACATGGGAGGAGTTTCAGCTGCTCTTCAAGCGTCATCACATCCCTGACAGCATCATGGAGAGAAAGCGAGAAGAGTTCTGCAACCTTTCTCAAGGCAGCAACACTGTGCTGGCTTATAGAGATGCTTTCTTAAAACTGGCTCGTTATGCTGGAGATGAGGTATCTACGGATGCCAAAAAGCAAGCCATGTTTCGCAAAGGCCTGAATCCAGAGATCAAGTATGCTATACTCCTGGTCAAGTGCAATACCTTCGAGGAGCTCGTTAACACAGCGCTTCGAGAAGAGTATGGTCGTGCAGTGCTAGAAGAGTCTCGCAAGCGCTCTCGTGAGGTAGCTTCTTCCTCAACAGCGGCTATGCCTCCTCGGAAACGTAGGATTTGGGTTCCTTATGTTGCTTCTGCACAACCCACCTACATGCCTAAACCGAGTGGTTTTGTTTCCCGCCCTCCCACCCCTGCTGTTGTTCCAAGGGGCTCTCAAGTTCAGCAAAGGTCTGAAAATCAAGCTAAGCAAAGTCACCGTGTTGATGCTCAGCAAAGGCCTAGTTCTGAAGTTCTTGCAAGACCAATGGTTCCTCGGCCTTCGTCTAATGCATGCTTCAAGTGTGGTGAACCAGGTCATGTTTCAATCCACTGCCCTCAAAACAAGCTTCTGAAACAACAACCCAAGGCTTTCAACTATAATAATAAGCCTGGTACGAGAAGTGTATGGGTGAACAATGTCACAGCTGTCCAAGCTAAAAGGGCACCTGACATCGTGCTTGGTGTTCTTCCTGTGAACTCGATTTCAGCAAAAGTTCTGTTTGATACCGGAGCAGCACTTTCCTTTGTGTCTCAAAAGTTTGCTCTATCTCATGGGTTGCCTTTGGTTCCTTTGCCCAAGAAGCTCATGGTCGTATCTCCTGGTGCACAAATGACAACTTCCAAGATAAGCCATGGGAATCAAATTCTCATCGGAAGCTGTATGTTTCTTGCTTCACTCATAGCTCTTGGCAGTTCAGACATTGATGTCATTCTCGGCATGGATTGGTTGAAGGCCAACAAAGCTGTTATTGATTGTGCCAAGCATTCAGTTTCCCTTCCTACTTCGACAGGCCACATAGTCTATTCACCTTCTGAGACACCTTCTGTTCAGCTCTTCGCTTTGAATCCTAGCTCTCTTCCGGAACTTGAGTCTATACCGGTGGTTTGCGACTTTCCTGACGTCTTTCCTGAAGAACTTCCGGGTATGCCACCTGACAGGGCTGTTGAGTTCGTCATTGAACTAGAACCTGGAACGGCTCCTATCTCCAAGAGGCCTTACAAAATGGGTCCCAATGAGTTGGCTGAACTCAAGAAGCAGCTTGACGAGTTGCAAAAACTTGGTTTCATTCAGCCAAGCACTTCTCCATGGGGATGTCCTACCATCTTCGTCAAGAAAAAGGATAAAACTGATCGATTGGTGGTTGACTACCGTCCTCTCAATGAGAAAACGATCAAGAATACATATCCTCTTCCTCGCATCAATGAGCTATTTGATCAGCTTGCGGGTGCAACTGTGTTCTCTAAGATGGATTTGAGAAGCGGTTATCACCAAATCAAAATCCGCAAGGAGGATGTACCCAAGACAGCCTTCAAAACTCGCTATGGCCTCTATGAATACACCGTCATGTCCTTTGGCCTCACTAATGCTCCTGCCACTTTCTCTCGGTTGATGAACTACATTTTCATGGAGTACCTCGACAAGTTTGTGGTGGTCTATCTTGATGATATCCTTGTCTACTCCAAGTCCAATGAGGAGCATGAAGAGCATCTTCGCCTCATCCTCATGAAGCTTCGTGAACATCGCCTCTATGCCAAGTTCTCCAAATGCGAATTCTGGCTTCCTCAAGTCGTCTATCTTGGCCATGTCGTTTCGGGAAAAGGCATCGCTGTCAATCCTGAAACCGTCAAGGCAATCGTTGAATGGCTTCCTCCGAAGAATGTCAAGCAAGTGAGAAGTTTCCTCGGTTTGGCAAGTTACTGCCGCCGCTTTGTTGAGAATTTCTCAAAGATCGCCAAGCCTCTTACAGATCTCCTGAAGAAAGACAAGAAGTTCCTTTGGTCTCCTCAATGCCAAGAAAGCTTTGACCTCCTCAAGCAGAAGCTCACTTCCACACCTGTCCTTGTTCTTCCAGATACTTCTAAACCTTTCCAGATATTCTGTGATGCCTCTCTTCATGGTTTAGGCGCTGTCCTCATGCAAGAACGTCAAGTTGTGGCGTATGCTTCTCGCCAGTTGAAAAAGCATGAACTCAACTATCCCACACATGATCTTGAGCTTGCAGCTGTGTTACATGCTTTAATAACATGGCGCCAATACTTGTTGGGCAACAAATGTGAGATCTTCACCGACCACAAGAGTCTCAAATACATCTTCACCCAACCCAACTTGAACCTCCGTCAAACGAGATGGATGGAAACCATCAAGGACTTTGATTTGTCTATCAACTACACTCCAGGCAAAGCTAATGTCATGGCTGACGCCCTTAGTCGCAAGTCCTATTGCAACAACCTCATGATTCAAGAAAGTCAACCTGCTCTTTATGAAGAATTCAGGAAATTGAATCTTGAGCTTGTTCCCCAAGGCTACCTTGCAAACTTGGTGATCACGCAAACTCTTGAAGATAAGATACGAACCGGACAGTTAAGAGATGGTTGTATCAAAAACATCAAAGAGAACATGCACAAGCCCAAGTACAAGTCATTCTCTATCGACGATCAAGGAACTCTCTTCTTCCAAGATCGAATCGTTGTTCCGAAGGATACAAACCTCAGAAGCCTCATTCTCAAAGAAGCTCATGACACTCCTCTTTCTATCCATCCTGGCAGCACAAAGATGTATCTCGATATCAAGTCTACCTATTGGTGGATGATGTCTACTTCCCCCTCCTTTTCCTGTAGACAGTGTTGGGCCTCCAAGAGCAGAGGTTTGTAGAACAGCAGCAAGTTTTCCCTTAAGTGGATCACCCAAGGTTTATCGAACTCAGGGAGGAAGAGGTCAAAGATATCCCTCTTATGCAACCCTGCAACCACAAAGCAAGAAGTCTCTTGTGTCCCCAACACACCTAATAGGTGCACTAGTTCGGCGAAGAGATAGTGAAATACAGGTGGTATGAATATATATGAGCAGTAGCAACGGTGCCAGAAAATAGCTTGCTGGCGTGTAGTTGATGGTGGTAGTATTGCGAAGATTAACGCATAAAACAAAGAAACAAGCAAAGTAACTCAGCAGTATTTAGGAACAAGGCCTAGGGATTATACTTTCACTAGTGGACACTCTCAACATTGATCACATAACAGAATAGATAAATGCATACTCTACACTCTTGTTGGATGATGAACGCATTGCGTAGGATTACACGAACCCTCAATGCCGGAGTTAACAAGCTCCACAATTTGTTCATATTTAAGTAACCTTATAGTGTAAGATAGATCAACATAACCAGATAGATCACATCAATACCATCATAATGATAATTAACTCCACAATCTACAAGAGATCATGATCATAGCCTACGACAAGAACCACACGGTGCACACACTAGTCACCTTTACACACGTGCAGGAGGAATAGAACTACTTTAATAACATCACTAGAGTAGCACATAGATGAATTGTGATACAAAACTCATATGAATCTCAATCATGTAAAGCAGCTCATGAGATCATTGTATTGAAGTACATGGAGAGAGATTAACCACATAGCTACCGGTACAGCCCCGAGCCTCGATGGAGAACTACTCCCTCCTCATGGGAGTAGCAGCGGTGATGAAGATGGCGGTGGAGATGGCAGCGGTGTCGATGGAGAAGCCTTCCGGGGCACTTCCCCGTCCGGCAGGGTGCCGGAACAGTTCTGTCCCCCGGGTGGAGTTTCGCGACGGTGGCGGCGCCCCTGGAGTCTTTCTGGAGTTTCGTCAATTGGTATCGAAGTTTTAGGTCACGACGGCTTAAATAGGCGAAGAATCGGAGTCGGAGGGTCTCTGGGGGGCCCACACTATAGGGGGGCGCGGCCCCCCCCCCTGGCCGCGCCGGGGTGTGGTGTGGGGCCCCCAGGGCTCCCCTCTGGTCCTTCCCGGGTGTTCTGGATGCTTCCGATGAAAATAGGAACTTGGGCGTTGATTTCGTCCGATTCCGAGAATATTTCGTTACTAGGATTTCTGAAACCAAAAACAGCAGAAAACGACAACTGGCCTCTCGGCATCTCGTCAATAGGTTAGTTCCGGAAAACGCATAAAAATGATATAAAGTGTGAACAAAACATGTTGGTATTGTCATAAAACAAGCATGGAACATCGGAAATTATAGATACGTTGGAGACGTATCAGCATCCCCAAGCTTAGTTCCTACTCGTCCTCGAGTAGGTAAACGATAAAAGATAATTTCTGAGGTGACATGCTACCAACATAATCTTAATCATACCATTGTAAAGCATATGAGATGAATGCAGCGATTCGAAACAATGTAAATGCAATGAGTAAACAATTGAATCATATAACAAAGACTTTTCATGAATAGTACTTTCGAGACAAGCATCAATAAGTCTTGCATAAGAGTTACTCATAAAGCAATAAATTCTTAGTAAAGGTATTGAAGCAACACTATGGAAGATTAAGTTTCAGCGGTTGCTTTCAACTTGTAACATGTATATCTCATGGATAGTTGTCAATGCAAAGCAATATAACAAATGCAATAAGCAAGTATGTAAGAATCAATGCACAGTTCACACAAATGTTTGCTTCTTGAGGTGGAGAGAAATAGGTGAACTGACTCAACAATAAAAGTAAAAGAATGGTCCTTCAAAGAGGAAAGCATCGATTGCTATATTTGTGCTAGAGCTTTGGTTTTGAAAACATATAGAGAGCATAAAAAGTAAAGTTTTGAGAGGTGTTTGTTGTTGTCAATGAATGGTAATGGGTACACTAACTACCTCGCCAACCGGACTTCCAAGAGCGGCTCCCATGAATTATTTTATTTTTGGGTGGCACTCCCTCCAACCTTTCTTTCACAAACCATGGCTAACCGAATCCTCGGGTGCCTGCCAACAATCTCATACCATGAAGGAGTGCCTTTTTATTTTAGTTTATTATGATGACACTCCTCCCAACCTTTGCTTACACAAGCCATGGCTAACCGAATCCTTCGGGTGCCGTCCAACAATCACATACCATGGAGGAGTGTCTATTTTTGTTAATTAATTTGGGACTGGGAATCCCATTGCCAGCTCTTTTTGCAAAATTATTGGATAAGCGGATGCGCCACTAGTCCATATGAGAGTCCGTCAAAAGTAAATGACAAGGTTGAAAGCTAAACACCACATACTTCCTCATGAGCTATAAAACATTGACACAAATCAGAGGTGATAAATTTTGAATTGTTTAAAGGTAGCACTCAAGCAATTTACTTTGGAATGGCAGGAAATACCACATAGTAGGTAGGTATCGTGGACACAAATGGCATAGTGGTTGGCTCAAGGATTTTGGATGCATGAGAAGTATTTGTAGGATAACGTTGCATAGAAAACAAAAATTTTCCTACGGCGAACACGCAATCCAAGCCAAGATGCAATCTAGAAGACGGTAGCAATGAGGGGGTATCGAGTCTCACCCTTGAAGAGATTCCAAAGCCTACAAGATGAGGCTCTTGTTGCTGCGGTAGACGATCACTTGCCGCTTGCAAAAGCGCGTAGAAGATCTTGATCACGATCGGTTCCGGCGCCACGAACGGGCAGCACCTCCGTACTCGGTCACACGTTCGGTTGTTGATGAAGACGACGTCCACCTCCCCGTTCCAGCGGGCAGCGGAAGTAGTAGCTCCTCTTGAATCCGACAGCACGACGGCGTGGTGTCGGTGGCGGTGAAGAAGTCCGGCGGAGCTTCGCTAAGCTACGCGGGAAATATGGAGGAGAGGGGGGCGGCTAGGGTTTGGGAGGGGGTGGCCGGCCACTCAAGGGGGGCGGCCAGCTTGTGGTCTTGGGGTGGCCGGCCCCCTCCCTTGGCCCCTCATTATATAGGTGGATCCCAAGTGTTGGTGTCCAAGTCTTCGAATAAGACCCGAAACCAAAACCTTCCATAGGAGGGGGAAACCTAGCCCAACTAGGACTCCCACCCAAAGGTGGGATTCCCACCTCCCATGTGGGGGGTGGCCGGCCCCCTATGGTGGAGTCCACTTGGGACTCCACCCCATCTAGGGCTGGCCGGCCATGGAGGTGGAGTCCCATGTGGACTCCACCTTCCTTGGTGGTTTCTTCCGGACTTTTCTAGAACCTTCTAGAACCTTCCATAGAACCTTCCGCGACATTTTATTTCACATAAAATGACATCCTATATATGAATCTTATTCTCCGGACCATTCCGGAACTCCTCGTGATGTCCGGGATCTCATCCGGGACTCCGAACAAATATTCGAACTCCATTCCATAATTCAAGTGCTACCATTTCAACATCCAACTTTAAGTGTGTCACCCTACGGTTCGAGAACTATGCGGACATGGTTGAGTACTCACTCCGACCAATAACCAATAGCGGGATCTGGAGATCCATAATGGCTCCCACATATTCAACGATGACTTTTAGTGATCGAATGAACCATTCACATACATTACCAATTCCCTTTGTCTCGCGATATTTTACTTGTCCGAGGTTTGATCTTCGGTATCACTCTATACCTTGTTCAACCTCGTCTCCTGACAAGTACTCTTTACTCGTACCGTGGTATGTGGTCTCTTATGAACTCATTCATATGCTTGCAAGACATTAGACGACATTCCACCGAGAGGGCCCAGAGTATATCTATCCGTCATCGGGATGGACAAATCCCACTGTTGATCCATATGCCTCAACTCATACTTTCCGGATACTTAATCCCACCTTTATAGCCACCCATTTACGCAGTGGTGTTTGGTGTAATCAAAGTACCTTTCCGGTATAAGTGATTTACATGATCTCATGGTCATAAGGACTAGGTAACTATGTATCGAAAGCTTATAGCAAATAACTTAATGACGAGATCTTATGCTACGCTTAATTGGGTGTGTCCATTATATCATTCACACAATGACATAACCTTGTTATTAATAACATCCAATGTTCATGATTATGAAACTAATCATCCATTAATCAACAAGCTAGTTTAAGAGGCATACTAGGGACTTCTTGTTTGTCTACATATCACACATGTACTAATGTTTCGGTTAATACAATTCTAGCATGATATATAAACATTTATCATAAACATAAAGATATAAATAATAACCACTTTATTATTGCCTCTAGGGCATATCTCCTTCGGTCTCCCACTTGCACTAGAGTCAATAATCTAGATTACATTGTAATATACCTAACACCCATGGCATTCGTGTTGGTCATGCTTTGCCCTAGGGAGAGCTTTAGTCAACGGATCTGCTACATTCAGATCGGTGTGTACTTTGCAAATCTTTACTTCTCCATCTTCGATGTACTCGCGAATCGAGTGGTAACGCAGCTTGATATGCTTCACCTCTTGTGTGACCTTGGCTCTTGTGCATTGGCGATGGCACCCATGTTATCACAAGTAAATGATTAATGGGTCCAATGCACTAGGAACCACACCGAGCTCTACAATGAACCTCTTCATCCATACCGCTTCGATGAAGCCTCTGAAGCCGCTATGTACTACGATTCTGTTGAAGACTTCGCCACCGTGCACCGCTTCGAGCTTGCCCAGCTTCGCAGCACCATTCAATATAAACACGTACCCGCATTGTGACTTAGAGTCATCAGGATCAGTGTTCCAACTTGCATCGTTGTAACCGTTTACAACGAGCTCTTGGTCACCTCCATAACAAAGAAACATATCCTTAGTTCTTTTCAAGTACTTCAGGATATTCTTGACCGCTGTCCAGTGTTCCATTCCTGGATCACTTTGATATCTGCTAGTCAAACTAACAGCATGTGCTATATCCGGTCTAGTACATAGCATGGCATACATGATAGATCCTACTGCCGAGGCATAGGGGATGTTACACATCCTTTCTCTTTCTTCTGCCGTAGCCGGTCCTTGAGTTTTACTCTATACCTTGCACAGTAACATAGGTAAGAACCCTTTCTTACTTTCGTCCATTCTAAACTTCTTTAGAATCTTGTCCAGATATGTACTCTGTGATAGCCCTATTAGGCGTCTTGATCTATCTCTATAAATCTTGATGCCTAATATATATGATGCTTCACCAAGGTCTTTCATTGAAAAACTATTATTCAAATAACCCTTAACACTGCTTAATAGTTCTATATCATTCCCGATCAATAATATGTCATCTACATATAATATCAGGAATGCTACAGAGCTCCCACTCACTTTCTTGTAAATACAGGCCTCACCATGACACTGTATAAACCCGAAGTCTTTGATCACCTTATCAAAACGTCGGTTCCAACTTCTCGATGCTTGCTTCAGTCCATAGATTGAACGCTGAAGTTTGCATACTTTGTTAGCATTTTTAGGATCGACAAAACCTTTGGGTTGTACCATATACAACTCTTCCTCAATGTCTCCATTAAGGAACGCCGTTTTGACATCCATCTGCCAAATCTCATAATCGAAAAATGCAGCTATTGCTAACAAAATCCTCACAGATTTTAGCTTCGCTACCGGTGAGAAAGTCTCATCGTAGTCAACTCCTTGAATTTGTCGGAAACCCTTTGCGACAAGTCGAGCTTTATAGACAGTAATATTACCATCAGCATCTGTTTTTCTCTTGAAGATCCATTTATTCTCGACAGCCTTTCGGCTATCAGGTAAGTCTACCAAAGTCCATACTTTGTTATCATACATGGATCCCATTTCGGATTTCATGGCTTCTTGCCATTTGTTGGAATCTGGGCTCATCATCACTTCTTCATACGTCGCAGGGTCCTCATCATTGTTATCCACAATCATGACATTTAGACAAGGATCATACCAATCAGGAGTGGCACGTTCCCTTGTCGATCTGCGAGGTTCAGTAGTTTCCTCGTTCGAAGTTTCATGATCATTATCATTAGCTTCCTCTCGTTGCGGTGTAGGCGATGCAGGTACAACTTCCGATCGCGCTACTCGATCAACGAGTATAGATTCATCAATCTCATCGAGTTCTACTTTTCTTCCGGTCACTTCTTTAGTGAGAAATTCTTTCTCAAGAAAGGTTCCGTTCTTAGCAACAAAGATTTTGCCTTCGGATCTGTGATAGAAAGTGTACCCTATAGTTTCCTTAGGGTATCCTATGAAGACGCATTTCTCCGCTTTGGGTTCTAGCTTGTCCGGTTGTAACTTCTTTACATAGGCTTCGCAACCCCAAACTTTCAGAACGATGACTTAGGTTTCTTATTAAACCATAATTCATACGGTGTCGTTTCTACGGATTTTGATGGTGCTCTATTTAAAGTGAATGCGGCTGTCTCTAATGCATAACTCCAAAATGATAACGGCAAATCAGTAAGAGACATCATACTACGAACCATATCTAAGAGAGTTCGATTACGACGTTCGGACACACCGTTTCGTTGAGGTGTTCCCGGCGGTGTCAATTGTGAAAGTATTCCGCATTTCTTTAAATGCATGCCAAACTCATAACTCAGATATTCACCTCCACGATCAGATCGTAGAAATTTGATCTTCTTGTTACGTTGATTTTCTACTTCACTTTGAAATTCCTTAAACTTCTCGAAAGTTTCGGATTTATGTTTCATGAAATAGATATACCAAAAAATAATCAGATCATCTGTGAAGGTTAGAACATAACGATAACCACCGCGTGATGCTACGCTCATTGGTCCACATACATCGGTATGTATGATTTCCAATAAGTCAGTAGCTCGCTCCATCATACCAGAAAATGGAGTCTTTGTCATTTTTCCCATTAGACATGCTTCGCATCTATCAAGTGACTCAAAGTCAAGTGATTCAAGTAATCCATCAGTATGGAGTTTCTTCATGCGTTTCACTCCAATATGACCAAGACGACAGTGCCACATATAAGTAGAATTATCATTAAGTTTAATTCGCTTAGCATCAATGTTATGTATATGTGTATCACTACTATCGAGATCTAATAGAAATAAGCCATTCTTTTGTGGTGCTCGACCATAAAAGATATTATTCATAAAAATAGAACAACCATTATTCTCAGACTTGAATGAATAACCGTCTTGCATTAAACAAGATCCAGATATAATGTTCATGCTCAACGCAGTACATAATAGCAATTATTTAGGCTTAAAACTAATCCCGAAGGTAGATGTAGAGGAAGTGTGACGACTGCGATCTCTTTGTGCTTGGTTCCGTTTCCTAGGCGCATCGTCACTTCATCTTTCAGCAGTTGTCGTTTATTCTTTAGTTCCTGTTTCGAGTTACAAATATGAGCAACCGAACCAGTATCAAATACCCAGGTACTAGAACGAGAACCAGTGAAATGAACATCTATAACATGTATATCAAATATACCTTCTTTCTTCTTCTTGACAAGGCCGCTCTTCAGATCAGCCAGATACTTGGAGCAATTACGCTTCCAGTGTCCCTTCTCCTTGCAGTAATAGCACTCAGCATCAGGCTTAGGGCCGTTCGTAGGTGTCATAGGAGGCGTGGCAGCTGTCGTGCCACCCTTCTGGAATTTGCCCTTAGACTTGCCCTGTTTCTTGAAACGGGTGGTCTTGTTGACCATCAACACGTGGTGCTCTTTCTTGAGCGCAATCTCAGCAGCTTTTAGCATGCCAAAGAGTTCGTGTAACTCCTTGTTCATGTTCTCGCATATTGTAGTTCATCACAAAGTTCTTGTAACTTGGTGGCGGTGATTGAAGGACACGATTAATCCCAGTCTGTTAGGAATCACTATTCCCAAGTCATCGAGTTTCTTCGCATGCCGGTCATGGCGAGCATGTGCTCACTAACGGAGCTGCCTTCTTCCATCATACTTTGAAGAAATGTTTTGATGCTTCATAGCATTCCACGGCCGCATGAGTCTCGAATATAGCTTTCAGCTCATTCATCAACTCATGAGGATCATGGTGCTCAAAACGTTTTTGAAGATCGGATTCCTGCATCGCACAGGATGGCACACTGAACTTGAGAGTACCGAGTTTTCCGAGTCGCGTAAACAGCTTTTACTTCATCGGATTCATCTTCTGCAGGAGGGTCACCTAGCGGTGCATCAAGCACAAATTGCAGATTTCCGCCAGAGAGGAAGATCCTCACATGACGGAACCGATCGGTGAAGTTGCTACCGTTGCTCTTAAGTTTCTCTTTCTCTAGGAACTGATTAAAATTGATTGGGGACGCCATCTCTACAACATATATTTGCAATAGTTTAGACTAAGTTTATGACAAATTGAGTTCAAATTTTAATTCAACATAATTAAAAACCTAAGTGAACTCCCACTCAAAACAATATCCCTCGCATTGTCTTAGTGATCACACGAACCAAATCCACCGCACCTAAACCCGATCATCACGAGAAAAGGTGTGATTTCAATGGCGAACACTCATAGTGTTCATCATATCAACCATATGATTCATGCTCTACCTTTCGGTATCACGTGTTCCGAGACCATGTACGTACATGCTAGACTCGTCAAGGCCACCTTAGTATCCGCATGTGCAAAACTGTCTTGCACCCGTCATATGTACTTATTGAATCTATCACACCCGATCATCACGAGGTGCTTCGAAACGACAAGACTTGGCAACGGTGCTACTAAGGATGAACACTTTATTATCTTGAGATTTTAGTGAGGGATCATCTTATAATGCTACCGTCGCGATCTAAGCAAAATAAGATGCATAAAAAGGATTAACATCACATGCTGTTCATATGTGATATGATATGGCCCTTTTGTTCTTGCGCCTTTGATCTTCATCTCCAAAGCACGGATATGATCTCCATCATCTTCGGGCATGATCTCCATCATCGTCGGCGTAGCGTCAAGGTCAATGGCGCCGTCTTCATGATTGTCCTCCATGTAGCAACTATTACAACTACTTTGAAATACTACTCAACATGAAATTTAAAGACAACCATAAGGCTCTGCCGGTTGCCACAATACAATAATGATCATCTCATACATATTCATCATCACATTATGGCCATATCACATCACCAAACCCTGCAAAAACAAGTTAGACATCTCTAATTTGGTTTGCATATTTTACGTGGTTTAGGGTTTTCGAGAGAGATCTAATCTACCTACGAACATGAACCACAACGTTGATACTAATGTTTTCAATAGAAGAGTAAATTGAATCTTCACTATAGTAGGAGAGACAGACACCCGCAAAGCCTCTTATGCAATACAAGTTGCATGTCGAACGAGGAACAAGTCTCATGAACGCGGTCATGTAAAGTTAGTCCGAGCCGCTTCATCCCACTATGCCATAAAGATGCAAAGTACTCAAACTAAAGATAACAAGAGCATCAACGCCCACAAACCATTGTGTTCTACTCGTGCAACCATCTATGCATAGACACGGCTCTGATACCACTGTAGGATAACGTTGCATAGAAAACAAAAATTTTCCTACGGCGAACACGCAATCCAAGCCAAGATGCAATCTAGAAGACGGTAGCAACGAGGGGGTATCGAGTCTCACCCTTGAAGAGATTCCAAAGCCTACAAGATGAGGCTCTTGTTGCTGCGGTAGACGATCACTTGCCGCTTGCAAAAGCGCGTAGAAGATCTTGATCACGATCGGTTCCGGCGCCACGAACGGGCAGCACCTCCGTACTCGGTCACACGTTCGGTTGTTGATGAAGACGACGTCCACCTCCCGTTCCGGCGGGCAGCGGAAGTAGTAGCTCCTCTTGAATCCGACAACACGACGGCGTGGTGTCGGTGGCGGTGAAGAAGTCCGCGGAGCTTCGCTAAGCTACGCGGGAAATATGGAGGAGAGGGGGCGGCTAGGGTTTGGGAGGGTGGCCGGCCACTCAAGGGGGCGGCCAGCTTGTGGTCTTGGGGTGGCCGGCCCCTCCCTTGGCCCCTCATTATATAGGTGGATCCCAAGTGTTGGTGTCCAAGTCTTCGAATAAGACCCGAAACCAAAACCTTCCATAGGAGGGGGAAACCTAGCCCAACTAGGACTCCCACCCAAAGGTGGGATTCCCACCTCCCATGTGGGGGGTGGCCGGCCCCCTATGGTGGAGTCCACTTGGGACTCCACCCCATCTAGGGCTGGCCGGCCATGGAGGTGGAGTCCCATGTGGACTCCACCTTCCTTGGTGGTTTCTTCCGGACTTTTCTAGAACCTTCTAGAACCTTCCATAGAACCTTCCGCGACATTTTATTTCACATAAAATGACATCCTATATATGAATCTTCTTCTCCGGACCATAACGGAACTCCTCGTGATGTCCGGGATCTCATCCGGGACTCCGAACAAATATTCGAACTCCATTCCATAATTCAAGTGCTACCATTTCAACATCCAACTTTAAGTGTGTCACCCTACGGTTCGAGAACTATGCGGACATGGTTGAGTACTCACTCCGACCAATAACCAATAGCGGGATCTGGAGATCCATAATGGCTCCCACATATTCAACGATGACTTTTAGTGATCGAATGAACCATTCACATACATTACCAATTCCCTTTGTCTCGCGATATTTTACTTGTCCGAGGTTTGATCTTCGGTATCACTCTATACCTTGTTCAACCTCGTCTCCTGACAAGTACTCTTTACTCGTACCGTGGTATGTGGTCTCTTATGAACTCATTCATATGCTTGCAAGACATTAGACGACATTCCACCGAGAGGGCCCAGAGTATATCTATCCGTCATCGGGATGGACAAATCCCACTGTTGATCCATATGCCTCAACTCATACTTTCCGGATACTTAATCCCACCTTTATAGCCACCCATTTACGCAGTGGTGTTTGGTGTAATCAAAGTACCTTTCCGGTATAAGTGATTTACATGATCTCATGGTCATAAGGACTAGGTAACTATGTATCGAAAGCTTATAGCAAATAACTTAATGACGAGATCTTATGCTACGCTTAATTGGGTGTGTCCATTATATCATTCACACAATGACATAACCTTGTTATTAATAACATCCAATGTTCATGATTATGAAACTAATCATCCATTAATCAACAAGCTAGTTTAAGAGGCATACTAGGGACTTCTTGTTTGTCTACATATCACACATGTACTAATGTTTCGGTTAATACAATTCTAGCATGATATATAAACATTTATCATAAACATAAAGATATAAATAATAACCACTTTATTATTGCCTCTAGGGCATATCTCCTTCAGTATTCCCTCTCGATACAAGGCTTAGGCTAGCAAGGTTGTTTGAAGCAAACACAAGTATAAACCGGTACAGCAAAACTCACATAAAAGGCATATTACAAGCATTATAAGACTATACATCGTCTTCCTTGTTGTTCAAACACCTCACTAGAAAATATCTAGACTCTAGAGAAACCACTCATGCAAACCAAATTTTAACAAGCTCTATGTATTTCTTCAATAATAGGTGCAAAGTATATGATGCAAGAGCTTAAACAAGAGCACAACAATTGCCAAGTATCACATTACCCAAGACATTATAGCAATTACTACATGTAGCATTTTCCAATTCCAACCATATAACAATTAACGAAGCAGTTTCAACCTTCGCCATCAATATTATGAGCTAAGAACACATGTGTTCATACGAACCAGCGGAGCGTGTCTCTCTCCCACACAAGCATTTATTCAAACAAAAACAAAAACAAGAAACATACTGACGCTCCAAGAAAAGCACATAAGATGTGACCGAATAAAAATATAGTTTCAGGGGAGGAACCTGATAATTTGTCGATGAAGAAGGGGATGCCTTGGGCATCCCCAAGCTTAGACGCTTGAGTCTTCTTAGAATATGTAGGGGTGAACCACCGGGGCATCCCCAAGCTTAGAGCTTTCACTCTTCTTGATCATAGTATATCATCCTCCTCTCTTGACCCTTGAAAACTTCCTCCACACCAAACTCGAAACAACTCATTAGAGGGTTAGTGCACAATAAAAATTAACATATTCAGAGGTGACACAATCATTCTTAACACTTCTGGACATTGCATAATGCTACTGGACATTAATGGATCAAAGAAATTCATCCAACCTAGCAAAAGAGGCAATGCGAAATAAAAGGCAGAATCTGTCAAAACAGAACAGTTCGTATTGACGAATTTTAAAATGGCACCAGACTTGCTCAAATGAAAATGTTCAAATTGAATGAAAGTTGCGTACATATCTGAGGATCATGCACGTAAATTGGCTTAATTTTCTGAGTTACCTACAGGGAGGTGGACCCAGATTCGTGACAGCAAAAAAATCTGGAACTGTGCAGTAATCCAAATCTAGTACTTACTTTTCTATCAACGGCTTTACTTGGCACAACAAAACACAAAACTAAGATAAGGAGAGGTTGCTACAGTAGTAAACAACTTCCAAGACACAAAATAAAAACAAATTACTGTAGCAAAATAACACATGGGTTATCTCCCAAGAAGTTCTTTCTTTATAGCCATTAAGATGGGCTCAGCAGTTTTAATAATCCATTCGCGGGAAATAGTATTTGAAGCAAATGAGAGCTTCAAGAGGCAAATTCAAAACAAATTTAAGTCTAACATGCTTCCTATGAAGAGGAATCTTGTACACAAATGAATTCATGAAGAACAAAGTGACAAGCATAAGAGGATAAAACACGAGTAACTTCAAGATTCTCAACATAAAGAGGGGAAACTTAATATTATTAAGATGCATACGACCATATTTCCCTCTCTCATAATAACTTTCAGTAGCATCATTGATGAAATCCACAATATACCCATCACTTAAAACATTCTTATCATGGTTCATATGCATAGAAGTATCATTAAATTTGGCATAAGAAGAGTTATTCTCATTAATAGTAATTGGAGCAAGATTATTATCAAGAATTTGAACATGGTAAACAAGTTGCCTATTAAGGGAATTGTTTTTGGTAATCCAATCATGACTATGACAAGTTTCATAAGGATAGTTAGAACCTATATCATAGCATTCTTTATAATAATCATTAGAGATCGGAGGCATAGTGTCATCATAAGAAATAGAATAGTTATCCTTCACAATCGGTTTATCTATGTCCACACCATTATTGTTATTAGAAGGAGATGTATCAAGAACATAATGACCAGTAGCTAAAGGATTTGCAAACACCTCTTCCCCAAGCTTAGAGCTTTCTATATCATTATGGGAGGAAGCATGGATAGTAATGACATTATGGCAATTATTATCATCATCATTTTCAGAATTAGTTTCCCAGAGATTTGCGATATCAAAAGTAGTGTGCTCATTCAAATCATGATTGCTAATGTATGTAAAGGGCATAGGAAGATCATCATATTCAGATTCATTATCACAATAATCATTAGGAGCAACATACTTACGGTTACCTAGCGTTATCTCATTCACGCGGGGATACGCCGTTACCTCTTTCTTTTTATTCTCCTTCTTCTTCTTCTTCTTCTTCTTTCCCTTCTTCTTCTTCTCTTCCTTCTCCTCGTTCCCTTCTTCAGGAGGAAGAGGCTTGAAGGGTGGCTTGTCCGCATAACCTGATTTACTTTCAGAAACAATAGAAGAAACTTGGGAGGATCCCTCCTTTTCATTAATTAGTTGAAAACACACAGCGGTCCTATCATATTTTGGCAAGGTGTCATCTTCTAAAATACTTTGTATGTAAGTATTTGTATGGCTATTATCAATGCAATAAGAAAAACACCCATGCAGGACATCATCAATATCAAGATCACTCATATGTAACAAGGAGATTTTTCTCGATAGTTCTTCACACCCCAAAAATAAAGTAAGTTCATCATGCTGATTAGGAGAAATTTCATCATCACAATACAAATTTGCAGCACTCATTGGGTTCAAATTATCATTGGAGGAGCATTGAAAATTAAAATGACCCACTTCATGGCAAACTTCACAAATAAAAGGATAGAGGGCACAAACTTTTTTACCAAGATCATCTAGAGCCCTAAACCACTTTCTAGTTTTTTCATTAGCATGATGGATACAATATTCATCTTTGATTTGATTAATTCCACAAGGTCTATGTATTCCACAAAAATTAACATGCTTATAAGAAATAGCATTTTTAGGAGTTTGAGCATGCTTATTGCAATAATTAACAACAATTTCATTCTTCATGCAAGCCTCTTTAAAAGGTTCATGATACTTATCAAAATTATTTTTAGGCAATTCAAAATGAGAAGCAAAGGCTTTATAAAGATTTGCAGCAACTTGAGAGTCAAGACCATAAGTAGCACTCATATTTCGAAATTTATCGGTATCCATAAAAGCTTCAATGCATTCATAATCATAATTTATACCTGACTCCTTACCTTTGTCGTTCTCCCATCCTTCAGCGTTGTCCTCAATCCGATCAAGAAGGTCCCACCTAGCTTTGACCTCTTTGCTTGTGAAAGATCCTTCCGAACACGCGTCCAGATAGTCCTTGTGTTGTCCTGAAAGCCTCGCATAAAAATTATTAACAATAACATTACGGGGGAGCTCATGAATGGGACATTTGAGCATTAGAGATTTCAATCTCCCCCACGCTTGAGAAATACTCTCTCCATCACGAGGATAAAAGTTATAAATATAATTCCTATCAATATGCACTTCATGCGGAGGATAAAATTTAGAATAAAAGAGAGATGCAATTTCCTCCCAACCAAGAGAATGCCTATTCTCCAACAATTTATACCAATGCGCCGCTTTACCGACAAAGAAAACGGAGAATAGCTTCTTCTTCACTTCATCCATAGAGATACCTGCACACTTGAATAACCCGCATAATTCGTGCAAAAACAGTAAATGATCTCTAGGATGGACAGTTCCATCCCCTTTATAGTGATTGTCCATAACACGTTCAATAATTTTCATAGGTATTTTATACGGAATACTTTCAGCAGGTGGATTCAAAATATCAGAAGCATCATTAGAGTTATCGCATATGGGAGATAAAGCATTATCAGAACAAATTTTCTCCCCTAAAGATGGGAAGCTAAAAAGATCACAAAAACTAGCTTCCCCAAGCTTAGACTTCTTCATAGCATTAGCAGTAATTGCATTCATACTAATAACATCGCTACTAGCATGCAAATAAGGTTCCATAGGTTTTTTAATTTTCGCATCAAACAATTCTAAATCAGGAAAAAGACTAAAAAGCTCACCAATTTTTTTTGTTGTTTTCCATTATGCCTAACTAGTGTAAACAAGAAACAAAAAGATGCAATTGCAGGATCTAAAGGAAATAGCTTCGAGTACTTACAACGGCGAAAATAGCTTAGTAGCCGAGATCCGGAGTGTGAGTACCTTTTACCTTTCCTCCCCGGCAACGGCGCCAGAAAAGTGCTTGATGTCTACTTCCCCCTCCTTTTCCTGTAGACAGTGTTGGGCCTCCAAGAGCAGAGGTTTGTAGAACAGCAGCAAGTTTTCCCTTAAGTGGATCACCCAAGGTTTATCGAACTCAGGGAGGAAGAGGTCAAAGATATCCCTCTTATGCAACCCTGCAACCACAAAGCAAGAAGTCTCTTGTGTCCCCAACACACCTAATAGGTGCACTAGTTCGGCGAAGAGATAGTGAAATACAGGTGGTATGAATATATATGAGCAGTAGCAACGGTGCCAGAAAATAGCTTGCTGGCGTGTAGTTGATGGTGGTAGTATTGCAGCAGTATTAACGCAGTAAAACAGTAAACAAGCAGTAGTAACTCAGCAGTATTTAGGAACAAGGCCTAGGGATTATACTTTCACTAGTGGACACTCTCAACATTGATCACATAACAGAATAGATAAATGCATACTCTACACTCTTGTTGGATGATGAACGCATTGCGTAGGATTACACGAACCCTCAATGCCGGAGTTAACAAGCTCCACAATTTGTTCATATTTAAGTAACCTTATAGTGTAAGATAGATCAACATAACCAGATAGATCACATCAATACCATCATAATGATAATTAACTCCACAATCTACAAGAGATCATGATCATAGCCTACGACAAGAACCACACGGTGCACACACTAGTCACCTTTACACACGTGCAGGAGGAATAGAACTACTTTAATAACATCACTAGAGTAGCACATAGATGAATTGTGATACAAAACTCATATGAATCTCAATCATGTAAAGCAGCTCATGAGATCATTGTATTGAAGTACATGGAGAGAGATTAACCACATAGCTACCGGTACAGCCCCGAGCCTCGATGGAGAACTACTCCCTCCTCATGGGAGTAGCAGCGGTGATGAAGATGGCGGTGGAGATGGCAGCGGTGTCGATGGAGAAGCCTTCCGGGGGCACTTCCCCATCCCGGCAGGGTGCCGGAACAGAGTTCTGTCCCCCGAATTGGAGTTTCGCCACGGTGGCGGCGCCCCTGGAGTCTTTCTGGAGTTTCGTCAATTGGTATCGAAGTTTTAGGTCACGACGGCTTAAATAGGCGAAGAATCGGAGTCGGAGGGTCTCTGGGGGGCCCACACTATAGGGGGGCGCGGCCCCCCTGGCCGCGCCGGGGTGTGGTGTGGGCCCCCCAGGGCTCCCCTCTGGTCCTTCCCGGGTGTTCTGGATGCTTCCGATGAAAATAGGAACTTGGGCGTTGATTTCGTCCGATTCCGAGAATATTTCGTTACTAGGATTTCTGAAACCAAAAACAGCAGAAAACAAGAATCGGCCTCTCGGCATCTCGTCAATAGGTTAGTTCCGGAAAACGCATAAAAATGATATAAAGTGTGAACAAAACATGTTGGTATTGTCATAAAACAAGCATGGAACATCGGAAATTATAGATACGTTGGAGACGTATCAGTGGACTAGGATGAAAAGTGACATTGCTCGATATGTTTTAGAGTGTGATGTTTGTCGCCGAGTCAAAGCGGAACATCAGAGACATGCCGGTGTCCTCCAACCCCTGAAGATTCCTGAGTGGAAATGGGATAAGATTGAGATGGACTTCATAACTGGTTTTCCAAAGTCTCGCAAAGGCAATGATGCTATCTTTGTAGTTATCGACCGTCTTTCCAAGGTTGCTCACTTCCTTCCTGTCAAAGAGACAATATCTGCTAGTCAGTTGGCTGAGCTCTACACCGCAAAGATCGTCTCTCTTCATGGTGTTCCCTTGGAAATAAGCTCTGATCGCGGAAGTATCTTCACTTCCAGGTTTTGGGCTAGCTTTCAGAAAGCTATGGGAACTAATCTGCTCTTCTGCACAGCTTACCATCCACAAACGAGTGGGCAAGTCGAAAGAGTCAATCAGATTCTCGAGGACATGCTCCGTGCATGTGTTATCTCCTTCGGCATGAAATGGGAAGAATGCCTTCCATTCGCTGAGTTCTCTTACAACAACAGCTATCAAGCCAGTTTGGGCATGGCACCCTTCGAAGCTCTCTATGGTCGCAAATGCAGAACACCTCTGAACTGGTCTGAAACTGGTGAAAGGCAAATCTTTGGCCCCGATGTCATCAACGAGGCTGAAGAAAAGGTGCGAATCATTCGTGACAATCTGAAGATAGCACAATCTCGGCAGAAAAGCTATTATGATAGCAAACACCGTGATATGATCTATCATCCTGGTGATCAAGCCTACCTCCGTGTTACTCCAATGAGGGGCACTCATCGTTTTGGTATCAAAGGCAAGCTGGCGCCAAGATACATTGGTCCCTTCAAGGTTCTAGCAAAGCGTGGTGAAGTAGCTTACCTCCTTGAACTTCCTGAGAAGCTCTCAAAAGTGCACGATGTCTTCCACGTGTCACAACTCAAGAAGTGCTTCAAAGATCCGGGCCGTGCAGTTGATCACGAGTCCATTGACCTCCAAGAAGATCTATCCTACAAAGAGCATCCTGTTCGGATTCTTGATGAAGCTGAACGTCGAACTCGCAACAACTCTGTCAAGTTTCTCAAGGTGCAGTGGTCGCACCATTCCGATAAAGAAGCAACCTGGGAACGTGAAGATCAACTCCGTTCCGAGTACCCGGCCTTTTTCTCTTCTTCCTGAGAATCTCGGGGCGCGATTCCTTCAAGGGGGGGCGTTTGTAACATCCCAAGAGTAACACCTTTATCCCTTTTACTTTCTTGCATTGTTGTCATACCATCATGTTGCATTCATCCATATCACCACATTTGGCTTTTATAAAATTGCATTTGCTTTTGGTTTTTCTTTGCTGCTTGTTGTTCCCTCCTTCTTCTTGGTTCATCCCCTCCTCTTGTGATGTTCCAAGAAAAGCACCATACATCTTCCCCATCTCTTAAACCCTAAAACAAAAAGGTCATGACCAAATTTTCTGAAATTTGGTACCAACCCTAACTTCTCTTTGCTAACCAACTTGAAACTGATTTGGAGATACTCCATACCAAGGTTTGGTTAGTTTATAAACCACCCAAATAATTTGTACATAAAATCATGGAGTTTACATTTATTTTAACTCCATGCATTTTTTTCCTCTTTTAATGTTATCCTTCTTTCTTCATCACATGTGTATGTGAATTCTCTCATATTCTTTCCTCTTCTCATTCAAACATTTCTTACCTCCATTTAATAAAACAGTTTTTATTTTAGAGGAGAAAATAAAAACAGAAAATAAAAAGAAGAAAAGAAGAGAGAAAGAAAAATAAAAGAAACCTAACCTAAACCCTATCTAAATCTGACCGGCAGGCCCATCTCTCATCTCACCCGGCCATCTCTCTCTCTTCCCAAATATAGCAAACACCCTCTCTCTCTCCCTCACTTTACATGTGAGGATAACCCCCCATATCAGGCCATATCACCCTGGTAGCTCCACGCCACCTCTCCTCTTCATCCACCGGCCACCATGCCCCTCTCTTAAGCAACACCAACAGCCCAGACCTAACCCTACCATCTTCCTCCTCCTCCAAAGCAAGCCGCCGCCACCATCCTCTCCATCCCGGCCACAAAAACTTCTGCAGCAACACCACGCCGCCGGCCACCACTTCGATGCCATGACTACCTCCTCTGTGACCTGAGCGTGTAGGAGAACCACGCCGCCCTCCTCTCCTCCCTGGAGCCTTGTGAGCAGCAGCAGGCCGAGTTCATCGACGCCGTCGCCAACATCTACCCGGTCTTTTCTTCCACGACGCCGGCAGCTCCTCCGCCGCTTCTTTCTTCTCGTCGACGACACCACCGAGGTGAGCAGCAACAGCAGCCACACCTCTTCTATCTCCCCTGCTTGCCCCATGCACCTGGTTCGAGGAAGAGATGCAAGAAAACGAAAAACGAGATCGAGTCCACATAAAAACGCCCAGTTTTTCCATCTCACAGCACCCTGTCTTTCGACGCATCTCACCGCCGGTACAGGCCACCTCAGTGCGAGATCTTTGCACCGTTGTAAAGCCACGACAAAGGGCTTCAACTTTCATGTTCAAACCTCCCTCTGATTCGCAGTAGTTCTGTCTCCGTCGACGCTCAAAGTTGGGTCCAGAAACTGGTTCCCAGATCTCGCAGTTCTCTCTGCGACGTGTACCCGTTTTCCGACGATCGCCGTAGCCACGAAAGTGCACCAAATTGCCACCTCTCTGTCACAATCAAATCCTGGTACATCCTTGCTCAACTACTTCAGAGCCTCACCTAGCAACGCCAGATCTGTCGCACTTGTAACTTTAAAAACTGTGCAGAAACGCATCTACAGGAAACACAGCTGTTCGTTTTTCAGTTTCCACTGTCAGTATTCAGTTAACCGTGGTACAATACTTCACTTTGTTTGAACCCTGTTTTTGTACAAATCCTTCACAGCAGCACACTGTCACCACCTCTGATCCTTGCCCAGCTCGGCCTGCGTTCAAATCCTGGCCGGCACAGGATTAAAAACCCCTTTTTGCACAACTGTTGTTCATCAAATTTTTGCCCCTGCCTATTTTCAAACGTTTTAAAATTGCATTTTCCAAAATCCAAATCACACAAACTTTATATGCTGGAGTATCAGAAAAACATGATCTATCCATCTATTAATTTTTGTTCCAACTTTTGAACAACTAAAATTGTGCCCATTTTCAAATCTGGACTAAAATTGATAATTAATACATAGATCATACCTTCCTCTCTACAACTTCGAATTTGACAAACTTTATATCGAAATGCATCAGAAAAACATGAGGATTTCAAATATCATCATGTCATGCATCATTGACATCATCTCTGGTTCGATCAAATTAAAATTGCAAAACTTGAACTAAATGTTATGTGAGGGTGTTCCATTATTTCTATGCTACTTTGAGCACCCCACTTAATTTTGCTATACATGAAATCTTGCACAAATCATCTTGCCATGTCATCATGCATCATATTGCGCATTGCACTTGTATTGATTTGTGCTATTACTTCCTTGTATGTGCTATTTGGTCCTTCTCGAGTAGACGCCGACGCAGAGCAGTACGAGCAGGAGTACGAGTTCCCTCTGGAGGATCGTGTTAGTGCTTCTACCTCTGATCGGACAGGCGAGCCCACCCCTTCACCTATTTTACATTTTCATGCTCTTTTGATCTATTGCTATCGCTATGTTGCGATTCTGTTGTGTCACGTGTCCTATTCCACCTGTTACCCTATATAACCGAATTACACCTCCTCGCCCTACCCATTGTTTGTTGTTTGCCAGCTTCGCGAGTCGTAGGCGAGTTTAGGGTTTTGTTGATATCTCGAAATGTTCGGGATATCTTGTTGGGTAGTTGTTTACTTGCTATATCTGTTGTTGGAGATATTCATGGCTCACCCTAATGATAATATTAAAATGGATAAGAAGAGGCATCGGTGGGTCAACTGTATATTTTGGTTTTACCATGGCTCACTTGTGTCCAATTTTATAATTAGGATGAGTTCTTGTTTTCTGATCCAAGACTGAGCGCACTAACCACACGTGGGAGGTTTCACTGGGGCCCCCCTCGACCTATTACCGGAACTGCTTCCACTGTCCAAGTGCCACAACTAGTTCGTAACGTTTTGTTTCTCCCGGGCGTGCAAGCTTGTTTCTTTGTGGTCCGATGTTATGGAGTTTCTTTTGGGGAAGCTGTGTGCCTTGTAACCCCGTTGTCTCTTGCACGCTCGTAGGTTGCGGTGCCACTGCGAAGTGGTCATCCCGATGGGCACTGTCCACCTAGCACGCAGTCGCACATAGCTAGGTCCGCCTCGAAGTTTCGCCGGACTTCGGTACGGGTTTAACCTAGTTAGGTGGCTTTTTGGACTTGGTCTGTGGTGAAGGGAGGGGTTGTGATGCGAGGTTTCGCTGGCAAGTTTTCTCAAAACCCTTGCTTGTGGAGTCGGACATGCGTGTATGGGTACAGTAGTGCATCCCTGCAGGGTGAAATCTTATCGATAAGCCGTGTCCGCGGTTATGGACGACTTGGAGATGTTTAACTCGATCATAGAACAACTTACACCTTATTGCCTGTTGTTAATAATTTGCTAATAAAACTTTTTCAAAAGTGTGAGTGCCTTTGCAACACCTCTTGGCGAAGGGGAGTCGCATTGGCTGGGTTTTGTTTGCAGAGTATAGAACTGCTAGATTATGCGCTCCCTCACCTTCTCTGATAGACGAATGTTGTAGCGTGTCTCTATTGGTTAGTTGCTTTGCTGCCGCTAAACCCCACATATAGCCGGGCGAAGTTTACACCGCCCACCAGCAAGCATAGCTGGTCTTGTCTCGCAAGTACGTGCCATTGGTACTTACCCTCGTTTTTCTCCCTCTTTTTCCGGAACCCGCTTTTCGATAAACAGGTACGACAGATGATGAGCAGTACGCAGGTGGCTACTTTGATGAGTTCACGGATGACGACTTCGTTGCGTAGCAGGATCGTTCCTAAGGCAGCAGCCTGTGGCTTGTTGCTTATGGAAACACTGCTTGATTATCTTCAGGACTCTTAGTCCCATTTGGTTCTTGTCTGTACCCAGACCATTTGGCTATCTTATGTATGATGTAATGTTGGGACATGTGTCCTCTGAGTGTCATTTGGATCTTGCTCATTAGAGCGTTGCTATATATATGAACCTTATTTCCATCTTTTGTGTCGTACATAGTCATGTTGTGATATTCAAGCTGTATTCTACCCTCGTATCCTGTGCACAGTGTGTGTATGTGTGAAGTGCACAGGAAGGTGAAGCACTCAGGCTTGGAAAGCCTATCGTGAGCCTTTGAGGTGGGTGTTGTGTGCATGGGCGTGTCGAGCTGTTGCTTGGCCTACCCATATGCTTGGGAATGCGAGGCGACCTCACGGTCCTTTGTAGTGACCTCATGCACATAAACCCCTCTTACCTGCGTGCTCTGGGTTTTTCCTACTCCTGGGGCTTACACCCAAGAGGCAATAATAAAATGGTTATTATAATATCTTTGAGTTTATGATAATGTTTACATACCATGCTATAATTGTATTAACCAAAACATTGATACATGTGTGTTATGTGAACAACAAGGAGTCCCTAGTAAGCCTCTTGTATAACTAGCTTGTTGATTAATAGATGATCATCGTTTCATGATCATGAACATTGGATGTTATTAATAACAAGGTTATGTCATTATGTGAATGATATAATGGACACACCCAATTAAGCATAGCATAAGATCACGTCATTAAGTTATTTGCTATAAGCTTTCGATACATAGTTACCTAGTCCTTATGACCATGAGATCATATAAATCACTTATACCGGAAAGGTACTTTGATTACATCAAACATCACTGCGTAAATGGGTGGTTATAAAGGTGGGATTAAGTATCCGGAAAGTATGAGTTGAGGCATATGGATCAACAGTGGGATTTGTCCATCCCGATGACGGATAGATATACTCTGGGCCCTCTAAGTGGAATGTCGTCTAATGTCTTGCAAGCATATGAATAAGTTCATAAGAGACCACATACCACGGTACGAGTAAAGAGTACTTGTCAGGAGACGAGGTTGAACAAGGCATAGAGTGATACCGATGATCAAACCTCGGACAAGTAAAATATCGTGTGACAAAGGGAATTGGTATCGTATGTGAATGGTTCATTCGATCACTAAAGTCATCGTTGAATATGTGGGAGCCATTATGGATCTCCATATCCCGCTATTGGTTATTGGTCGGAGAGAAGTCTCAACCATCTCTACATAGTTCGCGAACCGTAGGGTGACACACTTAAGGTTTGATGTCGTTTTAAGTAGATATGGAATATGGAATGGAGTTCGAAGTTTTGTTCGGAGTCTCGGATGGGATCCAGGACATCACGAGGAGTTCCGGAATAGTCCGGAGAATAAGATTCATATATAGGAAGTCATATTCCAAGTTTGGAAATGATCCGGTGCATTTATGGCAGGTTCTAGAAGGTTCTAGAAAAGTCCGGAAGAATGGCACTATGGAAGGTGGACTAGCATGGCCGGCCAAACCCTAAGGGGGAGGAGTCCCAGGTGGGCTCCATCTTGGTGGCCGGCCAGCCCCACCTCAAGGAAAGGTGGGAGTCCCACCTTGGGTAGGACTCCCCCCTTGAGTAGGTTTCCCACCTTTGGGAAGTTTTGGTGTTGGGGTCTTATTCGAAGACTTGGACCACAACTCTTGGGGCTTCCACCTATATAATGAGGGGCAAGGGGAGGGTGTCCGGCCACTCTTGACTCAAGCCTCCACCATGGCCGCACCCTCTCAAGGGGTGCCCTAGCCGGCGCCCCTCTCCCCAAACCCTAGCACCCCTCCTCCACATACAACTCCCGCATACGCTTAGCGAAGCTCCGCCGGAGTTCTCCATCGACACCGCCACCACGCTGTCGTGCTGCCGGGATTCCGAGGAGGATCTACTACTTCCGCTGCCCGCTGGAACGGGGAGAAGGACGTCGTCTTCATCAACACCGAACGTGTGACCGAGTACGGAGGTGCTGCCCGATCGTGGCACCGTGATCAAGATCTTCTACGCGCTTTTGCAAGCGGCAAGTGATCGTCTACCACAACAATAAGAGCCTACTCTTATAGGCTTTGGAAATCTTCAAGGGTGAGTCTCGATCAAACCCTCGTTGCTCCCGTCTTCTAGATTGCAGCTTGGCTTGGATTGCGTTCTCGCGGTAGGAATTTTTTTGTTTTCTATGCAACGAATCCCTACAGTGGTATCAGAGCCGTGTCTATGCATAGATGGTCGCACGAGTAGAACACAATGGTTTTGTGGGCGTTGATGCTCTTGTTGTCTTTAGTTTGAGTACTTTGCATCTTTGTGGCATAGTGGGATGAAGCGGCCCGGACTAATTTTACATGACCGCGTTCATGAGACTTGTTCCTCGTTCGACATGCAACTTGTATTGCATAAGAGGCTTTGCAGGTGTCTGTCTCTCCTACTATAGTGAAGATTCAATTTACTCTTCTATTGACAACACTAGTATCACCGTTGTGGTTCATGTTCGTAGGTAGATTAGATATCTCTCGAAAACCCTAAACCACGTAAAATATGCAAACCAAATTAGAGACGTCTAACTTGTTTTTGCAGGGTTTGGTGATGTGATATGGCAATAATGTGATGATAAATATGTATGAGATGATCATTATTGTATTGTGGCAACCGGCAGGAGCCTTATGGTTGTCTTTAATTTTCATGTTGAGTAGTATTTCAAAGTAGTTGTAATAGTTGCTACATGAGGTGAACAACCATGAAGACGGCGCCATGGACCTTGACGCTACGCCGACGATGATGGAGATCATGCCCGTTGATGATGGAGATCATGTCCGTGCTTTGGAGATGAAGATCAAAGGCGCAAAGACAAAAGGGCCATATCATATCACATATGAATTGCATGTGATGTTAATCCTTTATGCATCTTATTTTGCTTAGAACGCGACGGTAGCATTATAAGATGATCCCTCACATTAATATCAAGATAATAAAGTGTTCTCCCCTCGTATGCACCGTTGCCAAGGTTCGTCGTTTCAAAGCATCTCGTGATGATCGGATGTGATAGATTCAACGTTCATATACAACGGGTGTAAGCCATGTTGCACACGCGGAATACTTGGGTTTGCTTGACGAGCCTAGCATGTACAGACATGGCCTCGGGACAACGGAAACCAAAAGGTTGAACACGAATCATATGGATGATATGATCAACATGTTGATGTTCACCATTGAAGCTACATCATCTCACGTGATGATCGGTTTTGGTGTAGTGGATGTGGATCGTGTACCACTTAACAATTATGAGGGATGTTGTATTAAGTGGGAGTTCATTAGTAATTAGATTAAAACATGAACTAATTATCATAAACATAGTCTGAGTAGTATTTTGAATTAATTTTGTAGTATTGGCATCCGTTTTCTACCATGCGCTAGTCTTGTAATTGAGATAGAAATACTGTTAAAATCTGACAAGAAACTTTACGGATTGGTACCGTATTGTTAAAGAATCAAGAATTGATTAAGTCCTATTGCAAACTTTTAGTAAACCTCACATTGTTGATTCAAAGAGCTATGGTTTTAATTAATACCTAAAGTTATCTTGTCTCCGTGAAACTTGAAGTTCAAATCTGTTTGAAAAGTAAGGAGCTGAAAATTTAGTTTTCAGAAATAATCAAGGTATGAAATATATGTGATATCTAAGACCTTATTGCAAGATGATAGAATATAATTTGGTGAGACTACATAAACTCATAAGTTTTATGGGAATGTACGAAGGTTGAAGACGCAAGGCGTCCCAATCCTCCAACTATTGGGGCACTAACAATATTCGCATATCCATGAAGTTATCATCCTTAGTATGCACCGTTGCTAAGACTCGTCGTATCGAAGCATCACGTGATGATCGGGTGTTATAGATTCTACGTGTGCATACAACGGGTGCAAGCCAGATTTGCACATGCGAATACCAAGGTTAAAACTTTATGAGCCTAGCATGTACAGACATGGTCTCAGAAAGTCATCATGATACAATGGATAAAATTATGAGTGAAATTGTTCATCATATTACAAGGTTACTAATAGTGAAAACCGGAACACTTATCATATGATGATCAACTTCAAAGTAAGAAACTCAAGGTTATTGGTATTTGACCAACAAACCTAGAAGTTATTGATGTTGAAGTGTTTTTATGAATAATGAGGAAAGCTAAAAGAGAAACTACAAAAGATTATTGGCAGAAATAAAGAAAAGACTAGAAAGTCTAGCTCAGGTGTATATAAATGATATACATGTTATGGATGTATTCCTCGTTTGGTCATACAATGAAATTCTTGGGTATTTGTACCATATTGGTTGGTATGAAATGTCATACAAAACAACGCAATACAAGAATACAATGGCCTAAGTGACTGACAAGGAATATGATAAGAATACACGTCTGGAACAAAAATAAAGGTTATTATGTTCGTCGTTGGCATTCTATCTAGCCCTTAGAATTTATAATAAAGAACTTAATAATTGTTATTTTGCTCTGGTCAAATGAAAACAATGAGTTGTTCAAATTATGACATTACTCCATATACGATGGATAAGTTATTATAAATCTTAATGGTGAAACACACACACATAATACTGACGCTAAAATGATTTGAATTCCACTTATTTGTGGAACCGCCATTTAGGTCATATTAGAAAGGAACGCATGAAGGAACTCCATGCAAATGGATTTTTGGAGTCATTTGATTTGTTGAATCGTTTGGCGCTTGCAAAATCTTTTCTAAAAAGTAATGACTGAAATACCGTTCATAGGCCAAGAGTTGAACGGGCAACTAACTTAGTGAAAACAAACATAATGATATATGTGGTTCACTGGGCATAGTTGTGTGCGGGAGATTATTCTACTTCATGAAAACTTTCAACAATGAATTGAGTATATATGTGGATATATTCAATAAGAAAGAAGTTTGAAACATTTGAATGGATTCAAATAAATTTCAGCATGAAGTGGAAATCATCGTAATAGAAAAGTCAAATATCTATGATTGGATCATGGTGAAAATATTTGAATTACGGGTTTTAGCAAACATCTAAGAGAGTCATGAAATTGTTCTACTACTCACATTTCTTGGAGTATCATAATGATGATATAGTATCCGAGAGATGTATCCAAACCTTGTTGGATTAATGATGAGATAAAATATTATGACGCCATTATATTTTTGTGGATTATGCTTTAGTGACTACCGCTTTTACACTGAATAGAGCATCATCATGATCCGTAGAAATGACACCATACGAGTTATGGCATGGGTATGAACCCTGATAATCTTTTCTTAAATTTTGGTATGCATAGCATAAGTAAATAAGTTTACAACCAAAATCGGATAAATGTCTTTGTTGGTTATCCCAGAAATTTGATTGGGAATTCTTCCCACGAGACAAAGACAAAAGTGTTTGTCAATGTTTCTTATTTCCAAGAAATTGTTTTCTAGCGAAGTATTTAAGTGGGAGGACAATAGAACTTGATAAGGTTTATGAACCTGAGCATAATGATCAGAGTAGCGCAGCATCGGAATTGGTTCCGGAAGCGGCCACGACGATCATGGCTCCCATGACTACAAAGTGTTTTAGCCATGGAGATCGAAGTACTTATTGAACCTTGTAGGTATGGTTTACTTTGTGATCAAATAAATGATTTGTGGACAAAGGATTGATTTTGAACAATGATAAACTAACTACAAACAAAGAAGTTATGATGGGCCCTGACTCCGTTAAAATGGCTATATGCCATAAAATCCAAGATAGATGAATACTTTTTGAAAGTAAATGGATCTATAAAAATTGATGAAGCTTGACTTGTCGAAAAGTTGTTTACGACAAAGTTCAAAGAGTTGACTACGATAAGATTAGATCTTCCGTAGCAATGCTTATAGTCTATGTGGATTATTCTAGTAATCACTAAATATTTCTTTTATGAGATATGCTAGTAGGATGGCAAAATACATTACTTATCAGACGTGTGTATTAAAGGTGTATACAAGATACAACCAATTGTTTTGCTAGTCCGTGGAATACTAAATAGGTATACAAACTTCAATTGGATGAAGTGAGTATCATGGAGTTGGAATCTTCACCAGATGAAATAGTCAAAGAGTTTTTGATTTCATCAGAAACGATGAAGAGGCTTGCATTTGCAAGAAATTAAGTGGGAGCGCTGAGACACATTTATAATACTTTATGTAGATGACATATAGCTGGTTATAAATGATGAAATTATATACTTGATTAAAAAGGTTTCATTGAGAAATTAACTTCAATGAAAGGATATGGACTGAAACAAATTTAGTGTCAAGATCTATGAAGATAGATTGAAACACCTAATAAGTTTAAGTCAAAGTACATAGAATGGATATTGAAGTAGTTCAATATAGAAATATTAAGAAAATGTTCTTGTCATGTGAAGGTTTAACAAGACTTGAGTGTATCTGACACTCGATGAGTAAAAACACATGAGTGATTTTAGATCATGAATAATATGTACATAATCAGATATCTTGTGCTCTAAAAAGTTAGGAGCATATACCACAATGATTCATGTGATGATCATTGAAAAACAGTAAGAATATTTTTGAGTACTTAAGAAGAACCAAGAATATATATATATAGTTTTTGTATGAAGAAATGACAAACAAATCGCTGTAAAGTGTTGCACTGATATTGTTTTTGTCACATATAAAAATAAAATTTCAATTTCAAATTAGACTAAGTGTTGTTTAAAAGATAGCACAATGAGCTAGAAGTTGTCTATGCTAGATTTAGAAGAGTTCTAAATATTGTGACGGATTCTACAAAAGAAGGCAGAGTATGTCATTGTTTTGACAATGACAAAGGATGTTAAGTCAAGAGGTTCTTTTAGAACTTGGTGTAGTTCCGACAGAGTCAGAACTTTGAAGCTATATTGTGTGTGACAATATTAGTGACATATTTCAGACCGCAGAATTAAGGTTCCACCAGAAGACCAAACATATTTAATGCCGACTCATTTGGAAATGAGTGATGCGTTGAGACGCAAATAAATTACAAAATACATACGGTTCTGAGCATGTCAAATCCGTTGACTAAAACCTCTCCCGTGAGCAAAACATGATAAAGCACCGGAAGGCCAAGGTGTTATATCTTTACAAATGTAAACTAGATTATTGACTCTAGTGCAAGTGGGAGACTGTTGGAGATATGCCCAAGAGGCAATAATAAAATGGTTATTATAATATCTTTGAGTTTATGATAATGTTTACATACCATGCTATAATTGTATTAACTGAAACATTGATACATGTGTGTTATGTGAACAACAAGGAGTCCCTAGTAAGCCTCTTGTATAACTAGCTTGTTGATTAATAGATGATCATCGTTTCATGATCATGAACATTGGATGTTATTAATAACAAGGTTATGTCATTATGTGAATGATATAATGGACACACCCAATTAAGCATAGCATAAGATCACGTCATTAAGTTATTTTCTATAAGCTTTCGATACATAGTTACCTAGTCCTTATGACCATGAGAT